>NW_021319083.1:32543180-32576595 GCF_001605985.2 Dendrobium catenatum
AACAGCCATTGTAGCTTCGTTCTTGTGGGGGAAACTTGAAGAGAGAGCTTGAAAGGGAGAGAGGAAAGGGTGGAGTTTGAGAGGGAGAAGATCCTGTGAGGGGGAGGAACTCAAGGGAGTGTGGTGGGGATCCACACGGTTGCTCCGGCAAACTCACACCTTAGTACCATCTGATTCAAGACTTGTCTCGAGGAAAGTTCACCAAAGAAGAAGATCTCCTTGGTGTCAAAGGACCCGGCGACTCCGTCGCACCAGGGAAGGTGGAAGTGATTTTGTAAGGGCTTCTCCGCCTAGTTGTGGGAGCTAAAGGAGAGTCACAATTTTAGTACAATACTTGGAGGGTGCCTCTAAGGAGTGGACGTAGGTCAAGGTTTGACCGAACCACTATAAATCCAATGTGTTCTTTTCTTATTATCTGTTTCACATTTATTTTTCTTCTGTACTTTGTTTGTGGTGATTTTGATTGGAGTTTTATCTTTGATTTTATAGTTTTCCAATTCACCTCTCTCTTGGTTAGCTTGGGCCAGTTCTCTAGGGCTTAACATCCCTAACGAACTTTTAATAGTAAATGAATTCTGAGATGTTGGCATGTAGACCAACCTGTATAGGTAATATGGATTGTTGGGATAGTTCAACAGGTTGATACAATCATTCCTCAGGATCAACAAAAGTTTCGATGATTTGTGATGAGTTAGCAAATATTCAGGGTTGCCCTTTGGATAGTTCTCTATCTTAAGTAGAGTCAGTGCCTATTTCTATTCTACATAGGATCTCCTTTCCTAGTGTCCACTATATTGATACCCTTTGTCAGACATTTTCTTATGAGGACTTTCTCAGAGAAGAGTTAGATGAGTACATCCCCATTCACCAAGTCTGTGTTGTTATGATAAGATGTCGGTTGTTAGAAGAGTAAAGAGAGAAATGTGATGAAAAGGAGGAGCAAGGGGAAGCCAATGTACCTTTCATGTAAGCATAGGATGGACCTCTTCGGTCAGTGGATACAAATGCCAAAGTCTTGCTGTTACAAATTTGAAAGTTTGTGAGGGGTGTTAAATCCTAAAGTACTAGCTCAAGACTAACTAAGAGGGCAGGGTTAATTGGTAGTTTTTAAAAAATCTTAAATAAAAAGTAAATCTTTTTGATCTTTTTAAATATTTTAAAATAAAACAATAACTCTTGATGCGGAAGAAAAATAATTTTCATAATAACAATACAATCAAATATTCAATCATAGAACAAATCACAAATATGTGCTAAAATATAATGTGGTAAAAAGTAATAAGAAAGAATACAACAAATTTATAGTAGTTCGATCAAATCTGACTTATGTCTACTCCTAAAAGACCCCCTCTCTAAGTATTGAATGAAGTGACTCTTCTTTTGTTCCCACAGTAAGGTGGAGAAGCCCTTACAAAATCTTTCCATCGACATGGTGAGGTAGAGAATCTTGAATCCTTTTACTCCCTCCTGGAGTAGGCAGAGAACCTGGGAATTCTTTTACTCCCTCATAGAGTAGGCAGAGAACCTAGATGTAATTCTGAAGACAAACTCCCTAGAGCCACCAAGAAACCAGTGGAGCAACTCAAAGAAGATGATAAACACCTTGCTTGGAGTAACCTCTGTGATTCCCTCACAAAATCCTACAGGATCTCTCTCTCTCTCTCTCTAGCTCTCCCTCTTCCTTCTCTAAGCTCCCTCTTGAATAACCTCCACATCAAAAGATTAACCCAAGGGATATTACCATTGCTTAAATAGAGAGCCTCCAAAACAAGCCCTAATTTTCAATTCTACGCAACTGATCGTCTAGGATGATCGACAAATTATCTTTTACGATTAGTACAAAATAACCCTATCAGCCAGTATAATCACCTTTACTTTAAATGATAAGTACAAGTATTTACATATCATTGAGTATGATCTTTTGATCATCTTAGATGATTTTTTCAACATACTATATTGATCATCCAATACGACATTGGACGATGGGTGGTGATCTTCATATCATCCCGAAAATGTATCGGGAAGTCTAGGATGATTGCTTAAATTATGATTGGTTGTTATTTTTCATCATATAAGCTTATCATCATAGATGATATGGATCGTCTAGTATGATTAGTTTAATCAATTGTAATTAATATGATGCCCGAATCAGGGTTTCTTTTTTTAACTGATCATTCAGTAATTAAGATCATTATGTACGATGTGGTCAAAAATTAAAAAAATCTCTAACTCACCAAATTTTTCCCTCTAAGTATGTGTGCGGAAGGTTACTTGGCTTGGGGTCCACTATATTCAACGTTTGACTCAAGAAAGGTAAAACATACATTAAAAAGAAATTACATATAGACTCAACCATAATTTACTCGATCTTGAGCTGATTTGTATTGCAAGTGATCTTTATGGACCTAAAAGTTCAGTAAGCAAGGCTAACAAAATAGATATTTAATAATAGCATCGGTAAAGAAATAATAATATTTGTGAACATCAAAATCAAAGTATTTACATCCATATTTACAATAATTTCCTCCTTTTTTATGATGACAAACATTGTTTTTAAAAATTTCAGATCAAGCAAAAAAATCTTTTTTTTTAATTAAAGAAAAAAATGAATTATAAAAATAACAGTAGTAAAGCAAGGTAGATTCCACTAAAGATAAGCAAACAATACAACAACTACTCCCCCTTTTTGACATCACAAAAAGAGGAATAAGAAAAACACCTCACAAAACATAATACATAAAAGAGAACCAATACAAGCAAAGAACCAAACACTAAGAAACTAATAGAAAGAGGAACCCTAATCAGGTGGAGGTGGTGGTTGTGGCTGCTAAAAGAATCAGTGTATAGAAGAAAATTGCTCCCCAAATTAGGCCATATCCTGGTCATCCTGCTATTGCTGGACTGCGTATGCCTCAAACTGAGTTACATCTGAAAGTTCGTTAGGGATGTTAGGCCCTCTTGAACTTAGTCCCAAGCTAATTAAAGAGAGAGGTGAATTGGAAAATTTTAAAACCAAAACACAATCCAAATCACCACAATAATAAATGCGGAAATTAAAACGCGGAAGTAGTAAAAAAAAAGAACACACCAGATTTATAGTGGTTCGGTCAAACCTTGACCTACGTCCACTCCTTGGAGGCACCCCCCAAGTATTGCACTAAACTAGTGTCTCTCCTTTAGCCCCCACGGCTAGGCGGAGAAGCCCTTACAAAATCACTTCCACCTTCCCCGGTGCGGCGGAGTCGCCGGGTCCTTTGACACCAAAGAGATCTTCTTCTTTGGTGAACTTACCTCGAGACAAGCCTTGAATCCGATGGCACTAAGGTGCAAGTTTGCCAGAGTAACCGTGTGGATCCCCCACCACACTCCCTTGAGTCCCCCCTCACAGGATCTTCTCCCTCTCTCAAACTCCACCCTTTCCTCTCTCCCTTTCAAGTTCTCTCTTCTAGTTTCCCCCACAAGAACGAAGCTACAATGGCTGCCAAAGACACTTACAAAGTGCCTTGCCATAGCTTAAATAGAAGCTCTCAAAACGAGCTCATTAATGCAAGTTGCCGACATTATCATCCAGGACGATAGCCAAATCATCCTGGCCGATTAGCACAAATATGAGGAAAATCGTCCTGAATATCGCCCTGAAATGAAGCTGGACGATGTCTAATCGTCCCGGACGATCTTGCGATCGGCCTGGACGAAATCCCCATTAAATGCTTTCCAAAACTGCTTGAGAAATTTTGGAAAAATTGCTCTGGATCGGCCGGGACGATATTATATAGTCCAGGATGATCCACCGGAACGATGTCCAAAAATAAGATTTTCCTAAGTAGATCTGGCGGCAGATTCTTGCTGTATTGAGCCGATCGTCCTGGCCGATACAAAATCGTCCAGGACAATGTGTTTTGCATAAAGACAGCTGCTTTAATGTTAGTAGAAAGCAGTCATAGAGAAAAAGAATGTTTGCTATCATCAAAATCATAAGCCATAGATCCACAACAACATCCTAATCATACTGTAGCTACTTTTTAGTGATTATGACTCAGATCTTACTTCCCACTGGTCAATATCTAAAACAGTTCATTGATATGGGAGTGCTGCTAAATAGGGTCAAGAGCAAGAATATGTCCTTTCCTCTTCTACAGTAGCCTCATGATGCACAAGGTGATGATGAGTAATGTGAAGAACATGCAATGAGATATTTAAATAAAAAACATAGAGGTGATCAAGTGGGTTTTGATACTGAAGATTGTATTTGGATTTAAGGACATAGGTAATGATATTTCATAAGGCCAAAATATTACTTTTTTTTTATGGACAGGATCATTAATGCTGGTTAGATTTTTAATGTATCAAATGATAAGACCAGCTGCATTAAATTCTCGATGAGCCATTATGAAGTAGGTGGTGAGTGACAGGATGGGGGTAATATGGATCCGATCCTCAGCTTTAGGAATAATGGAGGTGCGAAGGATGTGCTGGACAGTTTGGGCCTTTTTCACTAGGGAACTAATTACAGAGTCATGAAGATGGGCATTTCTTTCTCAAAGAAGGGCATTATTAGGGCCCTAATTAAATTTAGGATCTGAGGCTAAATGATGAAGTTTGTCACTAGGAATAGAAAAGTGGAGAAATTCATAGAAGTATTGATATGTTATTTCGACAAGGCATTAATTAAAATAAGATTGCAGTGAAGTACAATCAAAATTTAGATGAAGGTTGGAAAAAATTTTGATCAACCTTTTAGAATTGAAGGGGAATGCAAGTATAAGCATGAATCCAAGAGTAGTGTGGGAAAATAGGTCTAGTACCTAAAAATTCAACACATCCTGATTAATAACCTTCAAGGGATTAATCCCTGCAAACTTGTAGCGAGTATAAGCAGTTTAATCAGCTACTTCAATAAAATAAGGATTGATAGTACTTCTAGAAGAGCTCCCAGTGAGGGAAAGAGTTCATTTATAGGCCACCATAATCAGAGAATGAATGCTTGAATGAGGGAGAAGGGAATTAAAAAGTTTGGTATAAAGAAAAAACCTTTAATTTGGGCTAGTTTATATAGGATCAATTATATCATCCAGGACGATCATGAGATTGTCCATGACGATCAGGAAAAATAATGTTGTCTAGATGATTAGTCAGAAAAGTTGTTCATATCATCTAGGATGATCAGATATTGTACTAGACGATTAGATACAAGACGATCATCCTAAGGAGTCATCTTGTATGATCGTTGAATAAAGTTATCATCTAGAACAAACACGTGGATCGTCTGAGATGATGTTAAATAATAGATCGGCCTAACAACATTCAAATCGTCCAACTACTTTTTCCACGTGGATCTTTCAGTATAATTGAGGAATCATATGGGATGATGACTAATAATAAGTTCATATCAGCCGTTAGATGTGTTGTGATCAGAGAGATGTATTTTTTGTTCAGATTGTATAGGACGATGTGGATCCTCCTGGACGATGTGAACAAAATAGAAAAATTTTAAGATATGGAAAGCGATGATCATGAGTTCTTCAAGACCAAAGTAAAAAAATAAAAAATAAAAATAAAATATAGATAAAAACTAGACATAAATCAAATTCAAACGAATATGTTTTTGAATCGATCAACACTAGAAAATGATAATTTTTTCTTTTGATTGGTTTAAAAATTATTAAGAAATGAATTAACAATGCCAAAATCTTAAAATGGTAAAACAAATGATCTTATTAACCCCATCTAAGACTCCTTATAGGATAAAAAGCTTTAAAAATAAAAATCTAACTCAGAAAAATTTTAGATAAGAAAGTGATATGTTTAAAAATTATTTAAGAAAAATATTTAATAGAATAATATAGTAAAGTAATTAATTAAAATCATGAGTTTCAAAAATCAAGTGTTTGAAAATTTCAAGTGGCATTTAAATTCTTCTAAGATTTAAATGTTTAAAAGAGAAGGAAGCTTATTTCTTTGTGGACTTATTTTGTATCTCTTATCACTTGTTTTGTGCACTTTGCGCTCCTTTTAATTTTTTGATACACTTTGTATATATTTCAATTATTTGGCAATCATTACGCATTTTTTAGTTTTCTTTTTGACTCATTTTGTGTCTCTTGTTATTTTTGGGAGTTAGCTCCCTTTCGAAAATGTCAAAAACTCTCAATTATAAAAATATGTTTGTAATATAAGACAAGAAGAAATTATTTTCTAATATAATAAAGAATAAACCACAAATCTAAATCATATTCATATGATAAATACAACAACCTGATCAAAAAAACTTGAAAGTGATTTAATGACTTTGAACATTATTCATATGAAATAGATTACTGTAAGAAGATAAAATATATCTCAATTTTAAATTCCAACTTCTAATTTAAAATATATTTTTTCTTCAAAAAAAAAATATAATGCTAAATGAGTTAGAGGAAGAGAAATAATTAACAATGTTTCTTCCTTTAACTAATTTAGGAAGGTCAATCACTGTTTACAAATTTTTTTTTTAAAAAAAATTAAGGAAAAATCTCATTTAATAAATTAATACCATCAGTGAAATTTAATCTGATTCTTAAAAGAAATTGAAGGGAAAAATACTAGAAAAATGAAAAATAGAAAAATAGAAGTACATAGGATGCCGAAAGTTTAAAAGGCCAGTGATTTTTTAAAGATATCAGCAAGTTGATTTTGAGTGGCTACATGGTGTATCTCTATCTCCTTTAGTAATATGGTCCCTAACAAAGTGATGTCTTATGTCAATGTATTTGGTCCTAAAGTGTTAGATTGGATTATTTAAAATGCAAATGATACTAGTGTTATCATAGAAGATTGAAATTATGCCTATAGGTAAACCTAAATCCAAAATTTATTATTTTAATTGGAGGACTTGGGCCACAAAATTTCCTAAGAAAATATACTCAGCTTTAATAGTAGATAGGGCAATTGAGTTCTATTTTCTACTGGACCATGAGATTAAGTATTATCCTCTTAATTAACAAGTTTCAGAAGTGTTTTTTTTATCAACTCGACATCCCGTAAAATCTGAATCAAAATATCCTATGATTTCAAAGGAGATGCTATGCCTAGGATACCTGATTCCTAAGTCAAGGGTTCCTAAAAGATACCTAATAATTCTCTTAATAATAGTCAAGTGGGACTTTTTTGGATTAGCCTAAAATATAATTTATAGACAAACACTAAACATAATATCAGTTCTGCTAGCAGTCAAGTAAGGAAGTGATCCAATTATCCTTCTATATTTCTTATGATCAATAGATTTTCTATTTGAATCCTTGTCTAACTGAATAGTGGAACTCATTGAAGTGTTGATTGGATTCACTTTATCTTTTTTATATTTTTTAAGGATGTCCTTAATCTATTTTGATTAATTAAAAAAGTCCCACCATCCTTCTCCCTTATGCTAAACCCCAAAAAGTAAGTCAATTCTCCAATCATACTCATTTCAAATTCCTTACTCATTATTTTTTAGAATTCATCACATATATTTTTATTACAAGATCCAAACAGAATATCATCAACATAAATTTGAATAATTAGAAATTCATCTCATACTTTTTTTAGAAACAGGGTGGTGTTTACGCTCCCCTTAACAAAAGATCTTTTAAGTAGGTATGTGCTTAGCCTTTCCTACCAAGCCCTATGTACTTATTTTAGTCCATACAATGCCATTTTTAATTTGAATATATTATTGGAAAACTGTGAATTTTCAAAGCTTGGGGGGTTGTTCGACATACACATCTTCCTTTATCAACCAACTTAGAAAGACGCTCTTTATATCCATTTCATATAGTTTAAATCCCTTAAAACAAGCAAAGGCTAGTATCACTCTAATAGCTTCCAATCTAGCTATAGGGGCAAAAGTGTGTTCAAAATCAATCCCTTCTATTTGATTATACCCTTTAGCCATTAATTTTGCCTTATTCTTCTTTTTATTTTTGAAAACCCATTATGTTCCAATCACACTCTAGTCTTTAAGTCTTCCAACTAGCTCCCAAATGTTATTCCTTATAAATTGATTCAGTTCTTCTTGCATGGATAAGATTTAGAATTCATCAGATTCATCAAACACAATATGAGTGGTCTCCTCAACTACTAGTGTTCTTTTATTGAAGACTTTAAATGATTTTCTAACACTTGAGTAACCTAGAAACACTCCATCATTTTGGGTCAAACCTTTCTAGTTGAGACTTCCCATTATTTAGAAAGAACACTTTACATCCAAACACATGGAGGTAAGCGAGGTTAAGTTTCCTACCCTTTAGAATTTTATAGGGTATATTCTTAAATTTGGATCTAACATTCACCCTATTTAGTACATAATAGGTTGTATTCAATGCTTCTACCTAAAAGTATTTTAGAAGTGAGTATTCAGCTAATATGGCTCTAGCAGCTTCTACTACGGTCATATTCTTTCTTTCAGCTACTCCATTCTACTGAGGAGTCCTATATGCTAAAAATTTATGTTCTATCCATTGCACCTTATGAAAAGATTCAAATTTTTCATTCTCAAATTTTCTATAGTGATTGCTATGAATGGTTAAAATTTTACAACCTAGCTTCCTCTGAATCCAAGTGGAAAAATATTTAAACTTCTTGAATGATTCACTTTTAAGAGATAGGAATCTGACAAAAGTAAATCTCAAATAATTATCAATAATCACATACTCAAAGACTTTCTCTCCTAAGATTACAGTGCTGCATGTCCAAAGAGATCCATGTGTAGGAATTATAAGGATTTGCTAGTGGAAATGTATTTAATTGAGGGGAATGAGGATTTGACTTGCTTTTCTAACTGAGAGGCATCACTCATGTGATCCTTAGTGAACTCTAGTTTAGATATCCTTCTCACTAAGTCTTTTTGAGTGATATTTCTAAGGCTTTTCATACTAGCATGACACAACCTTCTATGTCACAACCAAGATTCATCAGCAATAATTTTTAAGCAAAGAAAAATGTCAAATTTAAGGTAATTTAATTCTTGCATGTAAACATTGTTGATCCTTTTTCCTTGCAAAGTAATATTATTATTCAAGCTTATTATGTAGCTGATAGATAGAAATTTTATGCTGAAGCCTTTATCACAGAGCTGATTGATGCTGAGTAAGTTATGATTCAAGCCATCAACTAGTGAAATAATTTCAATGATGAAATGTTTAGAATTTCTAATTATACCTGACCCCACCACTCTTCTAATAGTATTATCTCTAAGTTTTATCTTGCCTCCTTCCCTGCCCTCAAGAGAAATGAATTAATTTGCATCTCCAGTCATATACCTTGAACATCTGTTGTCCAAGTACCATATATTCTCACGAGGCCATCTGTGAGAGCAATCCTACAAAATTGTCAGATGTTAGATTTTGGAACCTAAACAAGTTTGGGCCCCATCTTATGGAAAGAAGAGTGAAATACATGCATGCTATGCTATGAGTTTTGAACTTTAGGTCTCCACACAAAATATGTTCTATGGTGAACAGTGCATGTGTTCGAGATATGTCATATCATTCCCCAAGAAAAACAAGTAACACCAGGTAAAAGATTTATTAATTTGCTCAGGTTATAATGCCTCTTCCTAGTTTTGAATGATGCATAATGAATTGATGGATTGTGAAACTCAAGTATTATGGGTGGTTTTTCATTTTATTTGAAACTAATTAATTTAGCTTCTAAAAACTTATTTGCATTTCAAAAATTAACTTTTCTATTTTCAAAGCATGCTCCATACTATCTAAATCAGATGTAAGAGTATCTAAGTCCTTATATGCATTTTCTAGTTCAACATGTAAACTTTTTAAGGAATCATGTTCATGTGTTAAATCAAGATGCTTTTTATTCAATTCATCAAACCCATCAAGCAAAGTCATATGATTATAATCTAAAGTGGAATAATCTTTTCTTAGGCACTCATGCTCTTTTTGCAAAGTTAAAAAATTAGTTTTAAGGTAAGCATGTAGTTTGTTGAGCTTCCTATATACATAATAATATTTTTTAGAAACTTTAAATAATTGATCATAAGTAAGCTCACATACCTCTTCTTGATCAGAGCGATCAAGATGATCATCGGCCATTAAACACAGGTTTGTTACCTCCTCTTCTACTTCAATTTTAGAGGAGTCTAAAGCTGAGTCCGCCTTGAAAGCCTTTTGGATCCTTTTTTGTCCTTTTATACTTAGTTTTTTGCTCACATTTCTCTTTGCTTGGGTGAGCTTTCAGAGTTAGGTAATCAGACTTAAGATGCCCTAGCTTCTTGCATTAAAAAAATAACATCAGAAGAAACTTTAAAATTCTTATGGTTCTTACCTTTGTTCCATTTCTGATGATGCTTTTACTTTTTCCTTATGAAGCTCTTAAATAATTTCCTAATAATTAAAGCAACGTAATCATTTTTAAAACCAAAAGAAATAGTGTCAGAATCATTAGCCTTTAAGGCTACAAATTTCTCTTTTTTTCTTCTCACCTGCATCAAGCTACCTTTGGTTCACTCCTTGCTCGTAAGTAATTAGTGATCCAATTAAATTATCGATTGAATAAATATTCAAGTCCTTAGATTCAATAATGACAGTAATTTTCACATCAAAGGAAGAAGATAAACTTATCTTAATCTTGTTAACTTTTTATAGTTTGTTAGTTCTCTTCCTAAGGCATATAGGGATATAAAATTCTATGTAAACCTAGTATACATCTAAGAAATAGATTCAATAGGTTTCATGAGAAAAAGTTTATAGTCATGCAAAATAATGTTTAGTTTAGATTATTTAACTTCATTTGTACCTTCATATGTTATGCATAATTTGTCGCATATTTCTTTTCCAGTGGCACAAGTGGAAACAAGCATATTGTCTTCAGATTTTAAGGCACAGAAAAAATAGTTCAAGCACTTAGCATTCAGTTGTGTAAGATATCTATTATCAAAAGTCCAATCAGTAAAAGGAATTTTTGTTTTAACATCATTTAATATCTAAAAGGTTCAGAATAACCTTCCTTAACAAGATCATATATAATAATCAATTAATTATAAAAAGGTGGACATACGAGTTTTTCAAAAATCAAAAGATATATTATCAAAAAGATATGATCTAGTAATCGAATAACCTTCCACAGCGTTTTAATTTCCAAAGTTAGTCATGAATCAAAATTCAAAAGTTTTCTAAAACTTAATTTTATTAATCCTGCTCTGATGCAATTTGAAAGTTCATGAAGGGTGTTAAACCCTAAAGAATTAGCCCAAGGCTAACAAAGAGGGGGCAAATTAATAATTTTAAAAAATTCTAAAACAAAAAGAAAATCTTTTTAATCTTTTTAAATATTTTAATACAAAATAATAACTCTTAATATAGAAGAAAAATAATTTCATAATAATAATACAATCAGATATTTCAATCACAGAACAAATCACACAAATGTTTAGAAATAAAATGCGGTAAAAAGTATTAAGGAAGAACACACCAAATTTTATAGTTGTTCGGTCAAATATGATACATTCACTCCTTTGAGACTCCTTCTCCAAGTATTACACTAAACTAAAGTGACTCTCCTTTTGCCCGAATAGCAAGGCGGAGAAGCCCTTACAAAATTTTTCCATTGACATGGGGAGGCAGAGAACCTTGAATCCTTTAACTCCCTCTTTGAGTAGGCAGAGAACTCGAGAATCTTTTTACTCCATTTTGGAGTAGGTAGAGAACCTAGATCTAAAGCTAAAGATGATCTCCCTGGAGCCACCAAGGAGAGGAGCTAGTGGAGTAACTCAAAGAAGATGATGAACACCTTACTTCGAGCAACCTTTATGATTCCTTCACAAACTCCCCCTCACAAGGATCTCTCTTTCTCAAGCTCTCCCTCTTCCTTCTCTAAGCTTCGTGTTGGATCAACTCCACAGTAAAAGATAAACCCAAAGGTTATTATATTTGCTTAAATAGATAGCCTTCAAAAGAAGCTCTAATTTTCAATTCTACGTAACTGATTGTCCATGATGATCGACAGATCGCCCCATAAAATTAGTACAAAATAGCTCTATCAGCTATGACAATCACTTTTTCTCTGTACGATCAATACAAGTATTTGTACGTATCGTCCAATATAGTCTTTCAATCATCCGGGATGATTAGTTCAACATACAATATTGATCGTCTAGTATGACATTGAACGATGGGTGGCGATCTCCATATCATCCTAAAAATGTCTTGGGATGTCCAGGACAATCCTCCTAGATGATTAGAGTAAAGTTATGGTTTTTCGTCTTGGACGATACAGGATCGTCCTACGAAATATACTATATCATCAAGTATAATCCAGTTGGATTATCCTGTACAATATGATTAAATAATTTAACCATAATTATTCTCCTAATCACAAGATCAATTTAGGTATGATTGTCATAAATTATCTAGGATGATGAATATCTTCCTATACGATTAGAACAAAATTTGAAACTTAAAATATTAACTAAATTGTGATTGGCAGCTATTTTTCAAAATATAAGTTGATCGTCTTGGATGAAATGGATTATCTAATATAATTTGTTTAATTTTGTCGCCGGGAAGAGGGTGGTGACCTACCAAAGGTTTGTGTTCTCTACCGAACCAACCAAGCACGACGTGGATTTTTGTCTCACATTCCTAGAGCTAGGTCAGTTGTCTATTTTCTGAGTAGAATAGTGGTAAGAAGCAAGTGCGACTTACAGGAGCAAGCAAGCAAAGAGTCACAACAGCTTCTTCTACTTTCTTTTGACTTTTGAAAGGTAGAATTTCTTACTATTTCATAAAGAACAGAGAAAAGGAAGTATGGCAAGGGGAACAGCAGAATAGAGTACTAAAATCAAAATCAAATCCCCATCCCCTGCCTTAGCTCTCTTCGAATTGGAGTACTTTAGGAATTCACGGATAGACCATTGATTCTTCCTTGTTCAAAGCTTGGTGCAATAAGCTCTATGCTTAATCCATAGTAAGGCATAAAGCTGATATCCAGATTCGGAATACCGTAACTGATGCTTATACCTTATAGTAAGACTCTCTATCTGCATTCAATCCATTCATACTAAAGAGTTCGGACTTGAATACTCCAATCCGGTGCTCTTACTCAATATTCGAAGTAACTACACACTCCTACTAATATTAGGTCGAGATCAGACTCATTTCCTCAGTCCTTGTCAATTGGTATAGTGATTATCGTCTACTTTCTTCTTTTACTTCTATAAAGAAAGGTTGCGTAGCAAAGACAGAAAAGAGTTCAAACCCGGCTTCTAGTCGAATTGTTCCCTACCCTGCTTTTTATAGGCCTTTTCTTTTCATTTTAGGAGAATAACATGTCACACGAAGTAGCGGTTCTTAAAGCAAGTAGGCAAGGCGCTCGTGTTTTGTTTCAAGAAGAGAAGAAGGCTTTGTTTTCTTGATGCTATGATGCAGATACCCAGCCGGTGTAGCTAAGGACATAGAAGCAGGAGTTCTTTAGTCTAGTTTGAAAGAACTTGGAGTAGTCTGGTTGGAGTGGTCTAAAAGAAAATTGCCATGACGTGTTATACCAGCTAGTGGGAAAGCAAGCCAAAAGACTGAGAAATATTAGACACTTCTCTTTATTCATTATACATAGTAGATAGTATATTCATTTCTAATAAGAAATAGGGCATTCAGGGTGGGCTAACAATTCTTACTCATTTCACATCACCACTCAGTTCATCTTCGTTTAGTATCTTTCTCTTTCCCCTTTCTTCATTCAATTTGCTTTCTTCTTCAAATCTTAGCAGGGTACAAATCTGCCTAATGCAGGGATCCAATCAAATGCTATTTGAAGTTCCAGTTCAAGAATAGAGATTGACATTGACTTGTACCTAGGTTTTCCTACTTAGTATCACTTTTAATTAGTCGGATTCCCTAGTCACAGTTTCTATTTTTTAACTGATCGTCCATTATGATCTAAGATCGTCCTATACGATGTGGTCAAAAATAAAAAATAAAAAACTCTAACTCACAAAATTTCTCCCCCTGAGTATGTGTATGCATGGTTACTTAGCTCAGGGTCCACCATATTCAAGATGACTCAAGAAAGGTAAAATATACATTGAAATGAAATTACAAGTTGACTCAACCCTAATCTACCCGATCTTGAGCTATATGCTTTGCAAGTGATCTTTGTTGACCTGAAAGGTTAGTAAGCATGATAAATAAAATAAATATTCAATAAAAATAGTTGTAAAGAAATAATAATATTTGTTATCATCAAAATTAAAGTATTTGGATCTAGATTTGGTACAAGATTGAGATGGCTAGGACCATGGAAGCGATGACTACCCAATTGACAGCGTTGAGGGCGACACCCCAACTTATGGATGTAGATACTCCTACTACATCTAAAGACAAGCAAGCCATTCCATAGGTAGCAGAGCCAGAGCTTGTGAGAGTATACAGAGTTCAAAGGGTGGTTCTAGTAGCACCTTAAATAGTACAGTTCAGTGTTTCAGTCCAAAGTCAGTCAATACAATTGTCACTTTGGCAGATTCTGGATATGATTACATAAGAAGGTTTAAAAGGTTATTTTTTCCAGGATGTTGGGGGAAGCAGTCAATAGGGGTCTTCCTTACTTGATGGTGTATGAGTGGGAGCCATACCCCGTTGGTTTTGTACCACCACATTTGTTAGTGTTTGATGGGTTGGGGAACCCAAGGCATCATGTGGCTCAATATTGGGCCATATGTGGCAATATTGGAGGGAATAATGCACTGATATTGAGAAATTTTGTCAGTAATCAAGTGGGGGTGGCATTTGAGTGGTATGCTAATCTCCCTGATGATTCAGTACACACGTTTGCAGAACTTGAGCAGTTGTTCATTCAGAGCTTCATTAGTAATGATTATAGAGTCACAGTTGGCGAGTTGGTAGTGACCAGGAAGCATCCCCACGAGTCTTTACCTAATTATATTATTAGGTGGAGGAATCTTAGCCTTAAGTGCGAGCCTCAATTGCATAAGCAACATGTAGTTGTGATCTTGCTGAATAACATTGTTGGTCATTTGATTTGGACCCATTTGGGCTCATATTATACCGATTTTGGTTTCATTGGGTACACCTCTTCAAGATGTTATGTTTGACTATAAGTTTGTTGAAATCAGATTTGGATGGTCCCAAATTTAATTTTGTAAGTTTCTAACTTAGATATGCCTCGAGATTCGAGCTGGACAAAGAAGATTTTTGATGACGTATCAATTAACATACAAAAAATATACATGCAATTTGAACTATTGAAAAGAACCCCATAAATTAGAAGTTACTCTTCTTGAAGTGAGATGTTTTAATTAAGGACACTCTCATTAATTTTATGATCCAATTCATTCACATGAAAATTACATCATACAACTGATATTATTTGCATTCATGCCATTCCATCTTAATTAAACATTCAGACTTAAAAAAAAATGTACTCCCTCATAGTATGCTAAATTTCTACCTTAGTCTCAATTAGCTGAAATTGTTCCAGATAGGAAAAATTTTCTGTGCTTGCTTAGCCTTTGTGGAAAATAATTCACTTTTCTTGTTCCTTGAAAACATTTTGTTATACAACCCTGACTTAAAAAGCCCTCCACTTTAACCAAAAATAATAATATTTAAGTAAAAAAAAAACTATGAAACTTGTGGAGGAAATCAATCACTTTTCTCTCTCAACAGAAATAAAATAATCGAATATTTTATCCCAAATTAAATACCTGAAATTGTTCCTTTCAAAGCATAGTTGGCATTTCAATTATTCCTTTAACTATGAAGAATGCACTCCATTATTGTTGTTTTTAATATGGCGTAAGCCCTTAACAGCATGCAGAAACATGATAGATGAGCTCTTATTCTTTATCAATCATTATTAGTTTTTTTTTGTTCTATCTACTGTCAATCTCTGTAGCTTTCTACTATTGTGTGGCTCCTCATCTCTTGGTTGCTACATTATAGATGCCATTATTGAATTTCTTGATCTCATTCTTTTTCTTTTTCTAGTCAGCTGAGTCATCTACCAGCCATGTGTTCTTCATCAGCTGTTGCGGCCTTGTGCTAAATACAATCTCATCTTCTGATGGGATGCCTCTTAAATGATTTATGAAGATTCAGTGTGCGCATGTGATATGTTTTTTATGGTTAACAGAAGATACAGTGGATAATTTCAAGTTTTGGGTTCTCAAGCATTGATGTTGAATGGTTAGATCGTAAAAATAAGTATAAAATAACAAGTCATTAATAGGGCATCATCAGAAAAAAGAATTATATTGATTTAATGAGTAGAATAATTTGCAACATTAATTAACATAGTTGATTTGTCCACTTTATTTTTGATCTTAAAATAAAATAATTCTTCTTTCTGCTACCTCTTTTTCTTATAGTAGAAGAAAGAAATCTCCATAAATTCATTTAGATACTCTCTTTTAACGATTAAAAGTGGAAACTCACTAACAGATCTCCCGATTACCTACAAGAAACCATCAATTGGTTTGTTACTTCAATCAAGCTTAGAAATAACCTCACTAGAAAGAAATAGACTATAAAAGTATCTCAAAAGTGATAAAGAGCGCAATAGTGATGAATTTATTTTTATCATCAACAATCAGATAACATTTTGGAAATCTAAGGCTTCATTTGGGATGGCTTTCTTTCTGCTTCGTAAAGCAGCTTCCTAGTACAAAAATTAACTTTACGAAGCAGAAAGAAAGCCGTCCCAAACGAATCCTAAGTCTTGATTTTCATGCTTAGCTACCTCATCTTAGGCTCATTTTAAAGTTTATCCTTAGTAACAGATAGTCACAAGGCACAACTGGATGACATCGAAAGCAAATATAATAAAACTGGATTACTAAGAAATATAAAAATTGGATTACTAAGTTCTTTATTTTCATAAAGATGATGCATTAACTTAAATATTTAGAACACAATAATCTTACAAAAAAATAATTAGCTTATTTGTACGCTCTCTTGTATTTTAAAGTATTTAACAAATTGCCAACAAGTCATAATAGGTGAAATCTCATGGACCCAGCAATGAGGACTCGCCCAAGTGTCCCAACTTGGTAAAATAATATGAGGGGAGTTATATCACAACCCAACCCAATATAACTCATAGACAGAAAAGTCAAATCATGTTTGATGGTGATAGATCAAACCCATGATCTAGTTTGGAGAACTTTTCAGAATTTTTTTTTTTTGATTATTAGTAGATAATAAAGCTACTAATTATTTGATAATAAATAGAAAATATACTTATCAACATTTTTTCTTCATTATATTAATCTTCAAAATGTATATACAACAAAATCTCTATGATATAGTACATGACTAAAGTTAAAAATAAAACGAAGCAGAGAATAACCATGACTTTACAAAATCAGAAGCTAAGAAAAATACCTATACAAACTGAAACTATTAGAACCGATAACCTTAGCTATTCAACTAGCTCTTAGTGCAAAAGATCACAAGAGGAAAGAAATAAAGAATGAGTAACCAATGAAATAGTATTTTTATAGGAAATATTCTCCTTTATGTGCCTTTACCGCTAATAAATTTCATATATTAAATTAATTCCCGGTAAACTAGAAAATACATAGTATGGGGAAAAAATAATAAGGTATGGCAAGGTGACTAATAGAAAATGAAAGTAAGCAGTAACTATAGTAGTGGTCTGTGACTTAGCAAGTATAATGTTCTACCAGGACTTTGTAATCTGCATCAATTCTCCCCCAGTACAAAAGAACTTGACTTCGATGAGTTAGCTTCAATGGTGGTATCATCCGAAGGAAGATATGTGTATACATCAGTCACATTGAATGCAGAAGAAGTAAAAAATAATGGAAAGATATCCACAACATAAGAATTGTCAATAAAATTTTGAAGGAGAGGAAAAAGGCCAATGCTTAGGGGCTTATGTTTTGAGAAAAAGCCTACTAGAAATCTTTCTTGACATATGAAGCATCACTAGATCATTCAAATTAAAAGTTTTGCAATGCCTATGAAGATTTGCTCATTGCTTATATTTGGAGGCTACTATTTGTAATTATTCCTTATTGGACTTGAAAGTATCAGTAAATTGGGTTATTGTTTTAGTAGCTAAAGTCCCGCTACATTTAGGTTGAACTGCTAGGTCAACAAGATGGTTTGGTACTTTGGTGTAAGCTATGCTAAAAGGGAATAACTTGTAGGCCAGTTGGAAATGGAATTATAAGAGAATTCAGCTTGACTAGGGAGTTCTACCAATCTTTCAGGGTGATCTTAAATAAAGCAACGAAGCATATTACCTAAATATAATTGACTACCTCAGTCTGACTGTGTATTTGTGGATGATAACCTGAGCTAAGTTATATGTTAGTGTTCAGTATTTTCCAAAGTTACATCATAAGTGGCTAAAAAACTTTACAATATGGTTAGAAGTGAGCCTGCGGGGCAAGTCATGTAATGGATCAATCTTGTTGAAGAAAATGCAGGCGATGTTAATGGAATTAAAAGTATTTTCTACAAGGAATGAAATGTACCATTTAGGACAGATGGTCAACAATGACCATGATGGAATCTGTTCCTTGCTTAGTACGAGGAAGGCCCAACACAAAATCAAGGGTTAAATCTTCCCAAATTGAATCCAGAATGGGGAGAGGAAAATGGAGGTTAGTGTTTTGGGCTATACCTTTATAAGTTTTGAAAATGAAATGCCTCTTTGCAAAGCTAGTGATGTATGAATGAAGATGTGGCCAATAATAATAAGCTTGTTGTTTCTCAAATGTTTTATCTCTCCCGGTGTGAGCTGCTAATCCACCACCACGAATTTCTTTAATCAACTACTATCCCCAAGAAGAATTGGTTATGTTGAGGCAATTGCCTTTAAATAAAAAACCAAGATGTAAAGTGTAGTCTTGTTTATGATGTCCTTCTAGGCATGCATTCCAAACTTTTATAAAATCCTAGTCCATAACATAAATGTCTTGTAAGGATTATAGACCAGCAATATCAATGAGGCAACATAGCCAAGTGCCTACCTAAGGCTTTTGCTACTAAGTTTGCTTTCCTAGATTTATGTTTAATTACAAAACTGAATCACTGAAAAAATAGAGTCCACCTGGCGTGCATACGGTTTATATTTTTTTTAATTGTTCACGTATTGTAAATCTAGATTATCACTCCAAAGTATAAAGTTTTGATGCAATAAATAATGGTCCCACTATTTGAGTTCTTTAGCTATTGCATATAATTCTTGCTCCTAAGAGGTCCACTTCTAAAAAGATGAACATAATTTTTCACTAAAAAATTTCATGGGTTGATCACATTGAGATAAAATAGTTCTTATGCCCATAATCATGGCATTTGTTTCAACTTGAAATGGCTTTTCAAAATTAGGAAATGCAAGGACCACAGTTGAGCTAAGAGTTATTTTCACTATTTCAAAATAATATTGTTGAGTATCTATCCACAGAATGTTGTTATACTTTAAACAATCAATTATGGGTAACATGATGCTGCTACAACCTTCGATGAACCTTTGATAGTAATTTGCTAGGCCATGGAAACTCTAGAATTTAATCAAGGAATAAGGTGTCGGTCATTCGAGAATAGTAAAAATCTTGCGAGTATCAGTATTACTCCATAAGGCATTAATATAAAACCATAAAAATGCTCATTTGTGATCACAAATTTATATTTGTTGAAATATTGAACTGCAAAATTAGCAATCTCCAAACTAACCTCAGACATAGAGCCATTGTCCCGTCGAATTTGTTAATACAATTTTTGGTCTGTTTTCTCTTAACCAAGGAATGAAAGTACTTGGTATTATTATCACCTACAACAATATGTAAAGCACCAGCTTTTTATTTCCAAAAGGCCTCCTCCTGCTCTTGTAATTTAAAAAGGCAGTATTTAGAATCCCTCAATAAACTAAAGTTAGCACAGAAGGGTTAACTTGACATCTACTCTCAAAATTGTTGATTTGCTACATGGCTTCAAAAATATTAGTAAAAACCTTTTTAATAAGGAGTTTACTCCTGGTCATATTGGCAATCCTTATATTATTCCTAATCTTATATCTCCTGGGGATAATGATTTTCTTTCTAAACATCATTCTTTAGAGGAAGCTAAAGAGATTGTTCATGGCATGAATGGGTATTCTGTGGCTGGGCTAGATGGCTTCACCACTAAGTTTTTTAAGAAGTCCAGGCATATTATAAGTAATGATATTTATTCTATTATTTTGGATTTTTTTCTTGCAATTTGATTCCTAAGTTTTTTACTTCTACTTCTAATGTGCTTATTCCCATGAATAATTTTGTTAATAATTTGAATGATTTTAGATCTATTAGTTTGTGTACCTTTTGTTGCAACTCAAGCTTATGAGTTTATAATTTTGATGATAACAAATATTGTGGGTCATATCCTGTTGTCTACTAGTATTTGCAATATATTTTTATTTATGTGTGTACTAACTTTTCCTGAATATCATACAAGATCCAATATAGATTCAAGGCTCAAGATTTGGTAGAATAGGTTATGTTGTAATAATTTTTGTAATATTTATTGATGTATTTTTATTTCTTGAGTTAAGTCCTGTAAAGGTGTTTGCTTACTTGGTGACCTTACACAAACACTCAGGGGGAGAAATTCTATAAAACTAAGAGTATTTCTATTCTTGATCACATCGTATAGGATGATACAAAATCATCCTATATGATCAGTTAAAAATAGAAACCCTAATTAAGGCATCCTTGTTAAGACAATTGAATTAAGTAAATCATCCTAGACGATATTAACATCGTCCTGAATGATATGCTCAAATCATAAAGAATCAACTGCCAACTCTTTTAGGCATGTTATTATTTTTAGACATCGTACAAGACATTATCCTAGACGATGCATTAAAATTATGTTTAAATTATCTTGATGATTAAGGAAAGTAATTAAGATTTGATTGATCGATCATATCATCTTGGACGATTGCAGGATCGTTTTAAATGATCAGTGAAAAAACCATAGTTTCTTCCTAAGCGTCCTGAACAAACAGTACGATGTATTGGATGATATTTAATTTTTTGAACTAATTGTACGAGATGATCTAATAATCGTCCTGAAATAAGTTTTTTTTCATCATCCAGCATGTAATGTCCTAGCTGAATGAGTTGAATTTATACTGATCATACATGATGATTTATCGATCATCCTGGATGATCTTTGTTGCTATAATTGATTTTTAGAGTTTTTCAAATCCCTCTATTTAAGCTTTGTTAAGGTACTTGGTAAGAGTCTTTGGCAACCATTGAAGCTTCATTCTTCTAGAGAAAACTTAAAGAGAGAACTTGAAAGGGAGAGAGGAAAGGGTGGAGTTTCAGAGAGGGAGAAGATCCTTGGAGGAGGTTTCAAGGGAGTGTGGAGGGGGTTTCACACGGTTGCTTTAGCAAGCTTCCACCTTAGTACCATCGAATTCAAGTTTCATCTTGAGGATGTTTTGGGAAGAAGAAGACTCTTTGGTGTCAAAAGACCTGGCTACTCTGTCGCACCGGGGAAGGTGAAAGTGATTTAGTAAGGGCTTCTCCGCCTAGCTATGAGGGCTAAAGGAGAGTCACTAAATGTTTAGTTTTAGTGCATTACTCGGAGGGTGCCTCCGAGGAGTGGATATAGGTCAAGTTGGACCGAACCACTATAAATCAAGTGTGTTCTTTCCTTTATTATTTCTGTATTTTTTTTTTTTTTTGTAGTTAACTGCTTGGATGAAATCTCTGATTAATTTTTTTTATTATTGATTTAATCTATTTTTACTGCAAGATATAAAAATATTTTTATTTTAATTAAAAAAAGTTTTAAATATCTAATTCACCACCCTCTTAGTTAGCCTCGGGCCTAGTTCATAAGGGCTTAACACCCCTAATAAGCTTTCACCTTTTTTTTAATAAATTGCTTGCTAAAATTATTAATAGTTAGCTTACATCTATTTTAGGATTATATCTCCGTACCAAATGGGTTTTGTGAAAGGGAGTGCTATTGCTGATAATATTCTGTTGGCCCAAGAATTTTGTCAAGATCTTGATATTAGGGTTAGAGGTGGCAACTTGATTTCGAAACTAGATATTTCTAAGGCCTATGATAAACTTGATTGGTGCTTTCTTTATAATATTTTAAAGCTTATTAGTTTTGACAAAGTTTTCATTAAGCTTATTAGAAATTGCATTGAAGTTTTTAATTTTTCTATTATTATTAATGGTAATAGCAATTGTTTTCTCAAACCTCTCATGGTTTGAGAGAGGGTGACTTGCTTTCTCCAGCCCTCTTCATTATGGCGGCTGACTATTTTTTTAGAGGCCTTTCTAACCTCTTTGAGAACTATCTTGGTCTTTATTTCAGAACTGTAGGAAGTTTTCATATTTCTCACATATGCTTTGCTGATGAATTTATTATTTTTACTAATGCTTCAATTAATATAATTAATAAATTTATAGATTTCTTTCATCAATTTGAGATGGTTAGTGGTCTTTTTCTGAATAAAAAGAGAAGTGTTGTTTTATTGCCCCCAAGAGAATGTCTAATGATCGTAATGTGGCTATTAAAGATTTAATTATCTTTGTGCATGGTTAATTGCCTATAAAGTATCTTGGAGTTCCCCTTTTTAATAGAAGAAAGAAAACTTATTTTTGATGATTTAATTACTTCTATGCATAATAAGCTGTTATCTTAGGATTCTAATTTTTTGAGCTTTGGGGGTAGATTCATTCTTATCAAAAGTATCCTTTACTCCTTATCTGTTTATGTTTTTCAAACTATGCTCCCCACTCAAGGTGTTTGCAATAAAATTGATAGACTTATTAATAAATTTTTCAAGATTGGAGTTAGTAGTAACTCTAAAATTATCTGGTCCTCTTGTGTAATTATTATGGTGTGTTGGAAGGAGCCCTGGGTTGTAAGATTATGAACGATTTGGCTTATGCTTTTTCTTTAAGATTGTGGTACGACTTTCAAGCTAGAGCGAGCCTTTGGATGTTTGCTAAATATTATGTGGGTAAACACCCTACAACTTGTTGCTTCAACCAAGGTAATTTTATGGTGTGGCAGAGACTCTGCAAAGTTAAATAATCTGTTGAACCCTTCATATCTTGGGGGCTTGATAATGATGATATCTACTTTTGGCAAGATCATTGGTTAGGTGGCTAGTCTATTTATTCTATTATTAACTCTTCTTCAACTACAGTCATTAAGGTGAATTACTTCATTAAAGATAATTATTGGGACTATCATAAATTTGTTAATGTTATTCCTGACTTTATTATTCAACAAATTTTAAACATCCCCCTGAATACGACCTCTCATGATTTAATTTTATGTAATTTGTCCAAGGATGATGGTTTTAGATTGAAGGGCGCTTGGCATACTGTTAGAAATAAGAATAATGTTTATAATATCTTTTATATGATTTGGCACAAAAGTATTCCTTCCGCTGTGGTTGTTTTTGTCTATAGGATTTTGCATAAGTTAATTCCAACCGATGATAACTTAATTAAAATAGGTTTTATTTTTCCTTCTAAATGCCAATGTCTCTATCATGTGGAAAATATGCATCATGTGTTCATTTTTGGTCCTTTAGCTGTCAAAACTTAGGTCTATTTTGATGACTTGTTTCAATTAAATGGCTTCAATGCTAAATTTCCTCTTTATTCTATGCTTAATTCTTGGTTTATTAAGATTAAAGTTCATATTAAAAATGTGATCCCTTCTCTCATTTTGTAGTATTTATGGTTGGATAGGAATAATTCTCTTTTTTAATGGTGTTACTATGAACCATCATAGAATTATTCAAAATGTAAAAGGCAAGGTTTTGGCTCTTTATTCTGTCAATCTTCTCTCTATTAAGAACTTTAAAAACTATTCCATTGTGGCTTCTGCTTTTGGTATTATTTGGGAGGTTGGTTTTAATTCTAATGCGCCTAGGATTATTTATTGGTGCAAGCCCCCCAATAATTTTTATAAGTTGAATGTGGACGGTGCTTTTAAAGGTTCCTCTTTTGGCTGTGGTGGGGTGATCAAAGATAGTAATGATATTTTATGTATGGCTTTTGTTGGTTTAGTTCATAAGGGTGATGTGAATTATGCTGTTATTTTGGGTATGCTTTATGGTCTTCAGTTATGTATTTCTCTTGGCTTAACTAATGTTGATATTGAAGTAAATGCCAATTATAGTTTTCACTTTTTAAATTCTGCTCTTGAAACGGTTTGCAATTCGGAGTTGTTTTATCTTGTGAGGGATATTAAGAACCTTCCCAATTTATTGAGGGGAATGGTTTGATATTCTGTTCTTGAATTATTCCTTACATCATGGTTATAAGGAGGGGAATGCCTGTGTGAATTGGCTTGCCAACTGGGGTTATATTTTAGATTGTTTTTATGATTCGTTTGGGGCTAATATTCCTGCTCCTTTGAAAGGGCTCTTAAGATTAGATGCTATTAATTTGCCCTATGTTAAGCTTTAAGGTTTCTCTTTTGGTTGGGGAAGGTGCTTCTATCTTACTGGAGTTTGGTGGTTATGTTTTCACTTTTTGGCTAGTTGATGTTGGTGTGGTATGGTGGCTTATGGTTAATTTTCACCTGTTTGGATTATTATTATTTTCCTTGGACTGGGTTGGTTTGCACCAATTTTTTTGGGTGTTGATGTTATAGTGATGGCTTTTGGGGAGCTTGGCCTCCTTGTTTTATTTCTTCCTACTGCGGTATTTCTGACTTGTTCCTTGGCAATGTGATTCTTTGGTTAAGTTGTCTAGTTGCTTGATTTTGGGTCTGTTATAGGTATTCCCAGTCTGGGTTGTTTTTTCCCAGGTGGTCTTTCTTTTGGTGTTATCTAGTGTTTGTTTGTTTGTAGTGGTATTTGTGGGGCTTTAGTTGATTGTTCTTCCTCAAAGTTTATTTTGCTTGGTGCTGGTTTTGGCATTTGGTCTTATCGCCTTTGGACTTGGTGGGGCTTATGCTGGAGCTGCTAACCTGAAACTCCTTTAATTTTATTTTCATTGCTATTATTTGTTTAGGGTTGAGTGGGTTGGCTCTGGTTCTTTGCTCTCTTTATCCTTGGGCTATTGTTGGTTGGTATTCTCAGTCTACTATCCTTAAGTATAATGGTACTCTATTGCATATTGTAGCTAAAGTGTTCAGGTGCCTTTTGGTTTATGATTTCACTGAGTGGTGTGGTCTTTATGCTGGCTATGGTTTGGACAAGGGAAATTTGTGTTCCACTGGGTTTGTCTTGTTATTCTCTTGCCTTGTTATGCTAGACCAGTGTGGCGTTAATGCTAAACCCTACCTGTTAGCTTTTTTTTGGATTATGATTCCCTGTGCTATCATAATTGCTGCTGTTTGGTCAGGTTTATGTGTTGTTGGTTAGGTATTAGCCTGTTGTTGAATACTGTCTGGTTGGATCTTTGGAGAATATGTTGGATTTATAACTGTTGGAATCTTCCTAATGCTAGTATTTATTTACTTTTCTTCTATGTATTTTGTGTACATTATCTTCTTTTGCAGATTTCTTATTATGCAAGTGAGCGTAGTGATCTTATCTTGGATGGAAAACTGGATTTGGGTGTTGTTTTTTGGTTCTTTAATCTTTTTGGGTTGCTCATTCTTATGCACCGTAGAATGTACCTAAGATATTTTATAGTTTTTGCTAGTAGGGACCTTGAGCTTATAGGTTTTTTTTTCTTTTTGTAGTTCTTTCGAGCATTAGTGAGCTTGATGTCCCTTTATGGACCTTGTACTTATTTTACTATATTAACACGTAGGACCCTCTATGGGTTTCCCCAAAAAAAAATTACATTTGTTGAAGTTAAGGTATAGCTTATTTAGGCAAAAAGAATAAAGAATAAGCTTTAAGTGTTCAAGATGATCCTATAAATGATGAGTTAATATGCCTTCTAAGAAATAATTCTTCTTTCATTCTTTTTTCTATTATTCACACAACTAATACTCCTTCTGAGAGACAATTGTTATGGACTTTGCTCAAAGACCTGACTGTTTCTATTGAGCAGCCTTCGATTATTTTTGGTGATTTCAATGATTGTAGGTTAGAGAATTAAAAAAGTAGGGTGAAATAGGTTACAACAGAATTGGTTGGGTGATCTTAATTCTGTGATTTTTATTGCATCCTTTTTTATTTATCATTCGTTAGGCTTTTATATACCTGATTTAATAAAAGATTTGATAATGCAATTAATATAAAATTGGATATAGATATGATTAATTTGGAATGGATAAATATTTCTCTGGATGCTTACTATATGGTGGAATCTCCTCTTTTCTCTGATCATTCCCCTTTGATTATTTTCTCCAACCCGATTACCAACAACTCTAGTAGATTATAAGTTTTAAATTATTGGGCCAGGATGGATGGGTTCTATGAAGCTTTGGCGAAAGCTTTCTCTAGACCATCTTTTGGCTCATTTATTGGTTCCTGGTACTCTTTCCTGCAATCATTGAAATCTATTCTTAAGAAGGAAAAATTGTCTAATGCCAATTTTCATTTCGGGAAAGTTGAATATCTCAAATGAAAATAACATGATTGATAAGTGGAGTTATAATCAAATCCTCTTGATTCTATTCAGCACTATAATTTGAAAGAAACTAATTATTTATTGCGTTCTTTCCAAGCTTTTTGGTCTAACTTGATATGCCAACGGACAAAAGAAAAATGGCTTACTAATGGGGAAAAAGATCTTGGGTTTTTATATGCAAAAGTTAGATCTATAATAAAATGCAACGTGCTTAACAAAATCTCTACTCTTCTTGGGCACTTTACTAATCCTAAGGATATTAAGGATGTTGTTGTTAATCATTTTTATAAGTTATTTAACTTCCCAAGGCCTCCTAATACTAATTTCTCTGATTTCTCTTCTAGTACAAAGGTGCCTACATCTCTTACAAAATATCTAATCTTTCTTTTCTCCAATGATGACATTAAATATATGATCTTTGTTTTTCTTAAATCTTCTACTACGGGTCCTAACAGGATCAATGTTGAATTCTTTTAATCTGCTTGGGGGATTATTTGCTTAAAAGTGTGCAATGTTGTAAAA
Source organism: Dendrobium catenatum (assembly GCF_001605985.2). Classification (NCBI taxonomy): domain Eukaryota; kingdom Viridiplantae; phylum Streptophyta; class Magnoliopsida; order Asparagales; family Orchidaceae; genus Dendrobium; species Dendrobium catenatum. Next base: position 32,570,224 of record NW_021319083.1, read on the forward strand.
GGCTTTTTCAAAACTGCAAATTTTTTTAAAGCTATCAAAATTACTGCTATCACTCTTATTCGCAAAGTTCTCATGCTTCTAATATTTTTGACTTTAGGCCAATTTCTCTTTAAAATACTTTTTATAAAATTGTTGTTAAACTCCTTGCTAATAGGCTCAAAAAAGTGCTTCCTTTTATCATCCATTATAGCCAAGTAAAATTTATCCATAAAAGGAGTTCATTTGATAATATCATGTTGGCCTTAGAGGTGCTTAGAGATTTTAAGAATGAAAGAAATCACTTTTGTGCAAAACTTGATATCCTTAATGATTTCAACTCAATTTCTAGAGATTTTCTTATTAAAAGAATGCGACAAAAAGGGTTACCAAAAATGTTTTTTAACTTGATTAAAGGGTGTATTTAAGTTGTTTGTTTCTCTATTTTTTATAAATGGGTCTTTGGAGGGCTACATTCAATAATCTTCGTGTCTCAGGCAAGGTTGTCCGCTTTCACTTTTTCTTTTCAGTGTAGTTATGGATTCTCTTTCTTGTACCCTTGAATCAAATAAAGATAGAACTTTCTATGGTATTACTTAAATGGGTAATAACCTTAATCAATTATTATTCGTAGATGACTTATTTGTTTTTTTTTAATATTGAAAGTTTAAAATGTCACCAACCTTAAGTTTATTCTTCAAAAGTTTGTTGATGTGTCAGCTCTTAAGGTTAATGTTAACAAAAGTTTGATCATATTTTCTAAGAAGACATCTCACCTTGAGGACACTTGTGCAATTCTTGGTATTACGAAAATTGAGTCTTTCTTTAGTTACTTGGGATTCCTATCTCAAAGGACAAGCTAAAAAATGTGCACTTTCAACCACTTTTAAATAAGATTTACTCTTTATTTGAAGGCTGGAAAATCAAACTCCTTTCATTTGCTGATAGATTACAATTTCTAAAATTTAGCATTTCTAATACTTTAGCATATTGGATTAGAGGTGCCATTATGACAAGAAAATGTTGTAAGATTATTGACAAGCTTTGTTCAATGTTTTTATTTAATGGTGATACCATTGATAAAAATATACATATAATTTCTTGGAAAAATATCTGTAAATTGAATATCAATGGTGGTTTAAGGATTCCTACTATTGATGCTCTTTATCATAGCTTCGCATGTTCTTTATTTGGAGATTTCTCTCAACAAACTTGGCTATTGCTGAGTGATATAGAATGAAATACATCTCCCCTTAGAAAGCACCACCAGCTCAATCATCTAAAATGTGGAAGCACATTTGTCATACTGCTCTCTTGATCAAAGATAAAAATATCTTTTGATATTGATGCCAATTACAAACTTTTTTTTTACTAGGACCCGTGGGTTAAAGGTAATGCTATTACTGAGTTGCTTCCTCCTCCTAGGCTCTGAAATGATATTGTTAGTTCTTTTATTTAGAATGGTATTTGGATTATACAAAACCACTTTCCTCTCATAGTCCAAAATTGTCTTAAAGATCATATAATTGCTGAAACTAGAGAGGTGTTTTGCGATGGTTGTTTAAAATTGTTACACAATAACTTCTATACTCGCTGTTTCTCCCAAGAAGATAGGGTATTCTGGAAAAAAATATTTTTCATAAAAATCATTCTCTTATATTCTATACGTTTACTTGGATGGCAAGTATTGAGTGGCTAAAAACAGCCTAACCGCTTAATAGGAAAGCTATTATTATTCATGTTACCTATTTCTTATGCAATAATGCGGTGAAGACTCACAAAAATATTTTCTTTGAATGTGAATATTATTTTTTGTGAATAAAGCTCTATTATCTTTCATAGATTCTTTTTTATTGAGACCGACCATATTCCAATTTTTTGACTGCATTGACAACAATCATCAGTCAAATAAAAGAGCAAAATAAATTTACTATTTATTAATCTGTTGCATTATTTATCATTTATGGTAAGAAAGGAGTTTTTCGTGAAATATTTGGATTCGTCATGTCTGACTTATGAAGTGAAGAAGGCTATTTGGTTTAAGATTCAAAGTGGGACAATAATGAGAAGATCCAAGACTCAAGGAAAATTGTTATTTAATGAATTTCGGTTCAACCACTCATGTTGTTTTGATCGATACTCTTAGGACTATGATGATCAAAGCCAACTTTTCATACTCAAAATACATTGAGCTCCTTCATGGCAACCATGGGATTTTTATAAACATGATGCTAAGACGGTCCCCATGCCAACCGCTTTGCCTAGATGGCCTCGTGACTAACTGACACAATATTGACAGAAGCTTCTTTAGGTAGCAAGGGAACTTGAAGGTTGGCTTTGGATAACTGAGTCCAATTCCATTTGCTCCTGTTATATTCTCTTATTTGTTTTCTATTATGTAGTATGATGGTTTTCTGCTAGTTCCTCATTTTTTTAAAAGAGTGAATTTATTGTCTGATCAATTAAAAAAAATCCTATTTAAAGCAAAAGTTTAACGCAGAACATTCATATTCTTTGTGTAGGCCAATTCATTCACATAAAAACAACCCCATAAAACTTGAATATTTTCATTCATGACATTCTCTTATAACTAAACATTTGGTCTTAATTTGGAGTGGTTTTTTTGTTGATTTATAAAGTTGTTATTGATAAAGTAATTTTTTAAATTTATTGTAAAAAATATCTTTCTACCTCAAAATTTTATTAAAAGCATCCAACAAAAAATAATATTTAAAGAAAAAATATAACTACAATCTAAAAATCAAAACGGTTGAAAAGCTATTCCAAATGAAAACTTAGATTTGAAAAACATGGCATTTTATTTATTCCATATAATAGATGATGTTAATAATCCTCAATATGGTAGTGACATCACTCCAAATTGCACAAATTTTCTGCCCTAACCAAACCTTTTAGGAACGATTCCCTTTTCCTCTTGCTCCTTAAAAAAATTTCCATTCAATCATGACTTAGAATCCTTCCATTTTAGCCACCAAACAAATACTATTTAACAAAAAGAAATTTATAAAACTTGTGGATGAGAAATCCTTCCCTTATCTTTCTCAGCAGAACTCAATCAACCTATTATTTTATCCTAAATAATGGAATTGAAACTGTTCCTTTCAAAGCTGGGTCGGCACTAATTGAATATTTTCTTTAATTATGGGGCAAGTACTCAATTATTGATTCTTTTTAATGAAACTCTAGCCCTTAACGGCCAATGGAAATATGGCATTTGTAAGGAGATAGGTGTGAAATTTTCATTATCAATCATTCTTCGTTTGTTTTATTTGAACTATTGTCAGTTTCTGTACCAAGTAAAATTTATGTGGCTCCTCATCTCTTGGTATCTACCTGATATAAAATTGACATTATTGAGTTTCTTCTCATTCTTTCTGCCAGCTGAGTCATCTCCAGGTGTTCTTAATAAGCTCTGTGTTATCGTTTTCTAGAAATTATTATCCAATATTCAATTTATGCGCGTCATAAATAATTTATGCGTGTTTAGCATCAATTATTCATCCCACTATATGGGATCCGCTTCATGAATATATTTTCTCCATTATGTCTTATTAAGAACCAAATTATCATTTTAATCTAATAAATAAAAGGTCATTTTAAAACTTTCTAGCGGTCTTTTAGATTTACCTCAGACTCTTATAACATGAGAATACATCTACTCTTTTAACTGAATCATTGGAAAGCCAACGTTTTATTTGAACAAATCATCTAAGGCATCACTCTATAATCTTATCTTCCACTCCCATTATTAGGTTCCAAACTCTGGTTGTAAAAAATAGAGAATTGCATTGGATAGTCGATAGCCAGCATAACATAAAATTTGTTGAGTAATCATGTCACGAAAAGTCCTTAAAACATTGGGTATCCAATAGAAACTATTTGAAGTTGAATGATGATTATAAGGTTAATGTATATGCTGAACTAATAATCACACAGTTTTGGCTTGTTAAGTCGAAGTAAATTAACTAATATGTTATTGACTTTCATCCAACCAATTTGATTCAGCAACCAAGTAGAAAAACAGATAAAAGAATTTCTTTGGAATTTAGAAATTTTCCCCTGCTAAATTCCATTTGATTCGCATCCGATTCTGACTTAAAGGAATCAATCAGGTGAATGTTTTATAAAATTAAGAAATTTAAATCCATTCTTGTTACAAAAAAAGCATTGAATATAAATTTCACAAATTTCTAAAGGGAAAAAGTGTAACAAAATGATATAAATAACGAATAGTTTTAAATTACCTTCTATCAGCAAATTCGAAAATTGTAATATAAACTAATTCCAGCCAAACAGCTCGACTTAATTATTAAACAGTTACAGCTCTTCAAAAACATAGATTTATAATTCGTAAATTTTAATTTGCATCCAACCAATTAAACTTTTAAAAGAAAAATGTTTTTTGGTTCATCCTGAAGATGCAATCACTTATAAGCATCTTATTAAGAGAATGCATACATCATCAAAAAATTATCTTCATCAAGCATGAATCTTGAGATAAATTTGAATTGAAAAGTTTCAAAATTAAATTTGAGACCATCCGATCTCTGATTTCAATAAACTTATAGTCAAGTTGAATGACCCAAAAGATGAACCGAATGACACCAAATTCAACCCAATCCGAGACCAAATGAATCCAAATCTAGGACCCGAGCACATTTTGAAGGTTCAAAACATAAATTGGATGACCGAATGATATCCAAATATGAAATGATAATTGTAAAATCAAGCGGCTAGACGAGACGAATCTAGGGAGCCCAAGAATGTTGAATTTTGATATCATTAAGACATTTAGATACTCGATAAATAGTCCACGATCAAGGGAGTCGATATCAGCTATTCATTTGAAACACTCCTAACATGCCCTTGATATTCTCTCTATTTACTTGTCATGCTACTCCCAAAAAATTATAAATAGACCTCTCATTTCTTCACTCTGGGGGGAGGAAGAAAGTAAGAAGAACGGAGAAGGGAGAGAAAGTAGGAAGAGAAATCTGAAATCATTCTTGCACCAAGCTCACCCTAGACCACCGAGCGATATCACCGTTTCGCCTAGCCACCGACCGACGCTGAATTTTTTCCTGGCCACCGATTGATGCCATACTTAAACCCAACCACTAACCAATGATGGACTTCCGCCTAGCCACCTATTAACACTGGACTTCCACCCAGTCACATACTAAAGATGGACATCCATCCATCCACCAACGAACATAGAACTTCTACCCGACCATCGACTAATGTCAGACTTCTACCAAGCCATCGACTAACACTAGATTTCTTCCTGTCCACCGACTGACGCTGAATTTTTGCCTGACCAATGCTTGATGTGGGACTTCCACTCGATCGTCGAACAACACAAGACTTTTATGAAAGTTCGTTAGGGATGTTAAGCCCTATAGAACTGGCCCAAGCTAACCAAGAGGGGGGGTGAATTGGTATTTTAAAAATTCTTTTAACAAAGAAGTAAAAATCTCATAAACAAAAATCACACCAAAAGAAAAATAAGCGCGGAAATTTAAAGTTCGAAAGCAAGAAATAAGAACATAGAAATTTATAGTGGTTCGGTCAACTCGACCTACGTCCACTCCCCGGAGGCACCCTCCGAGTATTACACTACAATTGTGACTCTCCTTTAGCCCCCACAGCTAGCCGGAGAAGCCTTTACAAAGAACCTCCTTTTTGCCACCCGGCAAGGCAGAGAACCTATCTCCTTTTGCTTCCTCCTGAAGCTGGCAGAAAACCACAATCAGATGATGAATCCTTACCTCTACCGACCCTTCCACGGACGAGAAACTCTAGACGAAGAAGAAGCAGAGAGATCCTTGAAGCAACCCTTGTGAATCCCCTCACAAGCTCCCCCTCACAAGATCCTCTCTCCCTATCTCTCTCTCTTTCTCTCCTCAAGGTCTTCTCAGGTCAAGGCAGCAGCAAAAGATTGTTCAAAATGTTGAACAAGAGCCCTTAAATAGAAGAGCTTCAAAGAAGCTCATTAATTGCAAGTTGCCGACAATATCGTCCAGGACGATATGGACATCGTCCTGGCCGATCAGTACAATTCTCAGAAGATCGGCCAGAGCATCGCCCTGAATGCAAGCTGGACGATTAAAAATTGGCTTGATCGTCCAGGACGATCTCACGATCGTCCCGGCCGATCAGTACAAATCAGAGGAAAATCATCCAGAGCATCACTCTGAATTCAACCTGGCCGATATTTATCGTCCAGGAGTAACTAAGGTTTTTGAATAGATCGGCCCGACCGATCCTGAGATCGTCCAGGCCGATATGATCGTATCAATCATCCTTAATTACTTCCTTGATTTTTTGATCAATTAAGGTATAATTTGTGAATATCGTCCAGGCCGATCAATGATC
>NW_021319083.1:32582461-32614721 GCF_001605985.2 Dendrobium catenatum
CGATATGGACATCGTCCTGGCCGATCAGTACAAATCTCAGAAGATCGGCCAGAGCATCGCCCTGAATGCAAGCTGGACGATTAAAAATTGGCTTGATCATCCAGGATGATCTCACGATCGTCCCGACCGATCAGTACAAATCAGAGGAAAATCGTCCAGAGCATCGTCCTGAATTCAAGCTGGCCGATATTTATCGTCCAGGAGTAACTAAGGTTTTTGAACAGATCGGCCCGGCCGATCCTGAGATCGTTCAGGCCGATATGATCGTATCAATTATCCTTAATTACTTTCTTGATTTGTCTGATCAATTAAGGCATAATTATAAAATATCGTCCTGGCCGATTATCAAAAATACAGAATACCTTAATTATTTATGGCGGCAATTTCTTTCTGTTTTGAGCTTATCATCCTGGTCGATACACGTATCGTCCAGGACGATCTGTTAATGACGGCTGCCTTAATTAAGAATCCCTGATTAGAATTTCATTTTTAAGCCAGATCGTCCAGGACAATATAAATATCGTCTTGGCCGATTTGAGTAAAAATAGAATTTCTAAGTCTCTCAAGTGTGTGTGTGTAGGGTTACTTAGCATCAGTCTCTTTGAACATTACAAACAGACTCAAGAAGAGAAAAAGCAAAGTACAGACTGACACTATCCTAACCTACGCAATCTTGTACTGGTTTCGTTTGCTCGTCTGATCTTTGATTCCTGAAAAGTTAGAAGTAACATGTATTCTAAGAGAATCAATAGTGTTTGTCAATCCTCAAAACATAAGTCATGAAAAAATATTTGCAACTGGTTTCAATTTTTTGTAATTTCACCTTCTCCCAAATAAAAGGATGGGTCAAGCATTATAATTCACTCAAATTTAGTGGAATCATTTTGATTGGCTAAGGACTTTTAATTGTTTATGCTTATCTTGGGTTTTCCACGTAAAAAACATGGGGTTTTTAATTTCTTTGTATGTGTGATGGGTATCCGTGAAATTCTAAGATGAGATATTTTTCTACTTTAGCGTCATGAATATTCTAGCCTGAAATAATTTCCCACCATCTGTTGGAAACCCAATCCCACTATCATTAGTACTGTGTCAATTGTTAATAGGTTTAGAAATCGTAATATTAGAGCCTCTTGCTCTAATATAAATCAGTTCTAGAATCAATTTATGAATTAATTATGTTAGGCATCTGCTTACGTCTTCCTAGATCGGTGGGAGAAACCCTCCTCAGGAAGAAATATAAGGACTATTCATAGAAGATCGCTTATAAAAAATGGAGGAAATGTTACCCTTTAACATCTATGAGAGACCCGACAATCAACATTATCACATCAAGAGGAGATCAATCTCCCTAATGATCCAGCACAAGCTAAGGTATTCAACAAAAAATGTTAAGATAGATAACCTTCTCCCCTTGTTAAACAGTTTTACCATGTCACAATAACACATTAACTTCATTTACATGGCTAGCTCTACCCATCCCTCTCACACGGGTCGACTAACCTGTATTCCTCTAGTTGTCGTTATGGACTGGTCTCGACTTCACATTGCTAAAATTCCATGCAATGCTCTACTTAATGAGTTGTGATGATTGGTTTGAGAAGAGTTCCCTTTAAGAGGTGGAAGGAAAATTCTTCATTAGTAGGAATTTCATGAGTCATCACCCCTAGATGAAGCCATCCTTCAACGTCCTATTCTTATTGGAATTAAATAACTGACTATAGATTCTTATGACAAGTCATTTGACCCTATGAGCATATTGATCAATATAAAACCATTATGCATATCCAATGAGCCTTAGATGCAATCCTCTGCCATGTTTTCTTTATTACCCTCAAAGGGAAAGCTCGAACATAATTTTATTAGCTTCTAGTAGAAACGATTCCCCTATTCATCATGTTTGTAAAAGTGTTTGTTGAATAAGTTATTATCAATCAAAGAATTGCTAAAGATTATTCCAACCTCTCAAGAATTTGCCAGGAAGAAGTGAGCTCTAAAAAAATACTTTAAAAGATTTTCTAATGAGTCTCGAGAAATTTTATGGTTGTATCTTGAATTTCTAAGAAGAGTTTCCCATGGAGGGCATCATCCTAACCTCTTTAACATAGTGCTCATGAGAGATAAAGTTCATTCATATGTTAAACTGACTCAAAAGTTCATCAGGGATGCATAATTCATTCTTGTAATAAAAATAGCAATGAAGTTATAAATTGCCACATTGATCCTCACAACCATGACATGAGCCTTGATAAGAGAATGAGTATACACCACATAGCACATACCAAAAAAATGTATTGATGGCTATACGAGATCAAGAAAATGTGGAGTGGCCAAATATTTTAAATCCAAACAGGGAATCGAGAGCAATACTATCACTTCCACCGTAGTCGTGGACACACAATCAAAGCATGTTGACAGCTCAAGGAAGAAATTAAGGTTGATCCAGTAAGGATATCTTTAGGAATTCATCCAAAACCCACCAAATCAAAATGAGGTTAATCCCACTAGTAGGGCCCAATAAACAACAATAAATACCATTGTAAAATAATCATTAAATGGTTAGGAAGATTGAAACCATCATAAGGTGCCCATTATCATCCAACCAAGTCATAATTATCTCTAAGTTAGAGTGAGTAAAGATCCCTCATCAAGATCAAGTCATAATTAATGTTGGGATAAGTGACCCGTGTTTCAACATTATTAAAAAATTTAGTTGATAATGGAAGCTTCATGGATATCGTATTGTACTCTACTTTTCTTAATATGGGACTATTTAGAGGGAAACTCCAACCTGCCATTGTGTTGTACAGTCTTGCTATCTTTGGCATGCTCAATTATGCCCATCAGTTATCCTAAGTATCAAGTACTTCGATCTTTGAAACAATGACATCCCTCATAGAGCTTCACCCATGGAGGACCTAGCTTATGTCGCCATATTAGACAAGCACCCCTCAAGAATAATATAGATAGGCTGTTGTTCTTCGATGAAGAGAAGAAATAATATGTAGATTTTCTATAAAGGAATTAAGATATTTTTATTATGGAGCCTAGCCAACATGCCTGTTATAAACCCTAAAGTAATTGTGCACTTTTACAAGTTAATCTAATATGCAATATGGTTATCCAGAATAAAAAAAAAAATTCCATAAGACCACTAGCAAAACAATTGTGTAGGAGATTGATAAACTCCTAGAAGTTTGGTTTCTACTATAAGTGCATTATCCCACCTTGATGGTAAATACTATCATGGAGCGAAAAACTAATAGAGCTTGCAGAATGTGCATGGACTATGCAGACTATAATATAGCTTGTCAGAAGGATAGTTTTCTACTTCCTCATATTGATCAATTAGTTGATACCATGTTTGAACATTAAATACTGAGCTTTAGGGACACCTTATAATCAAATAAAGATGAATATTGTGAATGAGAAGGCAATGACTTTTTGAATAGATAAAGGGTTATATATATTATTATCTTGTCATATTATTCAGGCTTAAGAATGTTGGAGCCAAAGATCAATGCCTAATGAATAAGATTTTAAAAGTCCTTATTGGGTGCACTATGTAAGTATATATTGATGATATGTTAGTAAAAAGCCTTGAAGAATCCCAATATATCTCTGAATTCGAACATTACTTCCATCTTCTAAAATGTTATAACATGTGACTTAACCGTGGCAAGAGCACTTTTTGAGTTGCTTCAAAATTTTTTTTGGAATTCATGGTGACCCACCAAGTGATTGAGACAAATCCTCAAAACATCAAGGCCCTAAGAGATATGGTGACCCTGAGGAATATCAAGGAAGTCCAATGACTAAATGGAATGATTACATCGCGTTCTCATTTATTGGCCCACTTAGGGGATATATATTTGTCCTTATTCAAGATATTGAGAGGCACTCAATATGCTTAAAAATGGCTCCAAAGATATTTCTCGTTGCTGCCACTACTTTTAAAAATAATATAGGGAGAAAAGTTTTACATATATTTGGCTATCTCTTTATATGCTTTAGCCTTGGTCTTGGTTCAAGAAGCCATGGTCAAAACCAAAACTTTCAAGTTAAAATATATTGATGGAAAGGTGCCCTCTAAAATTTAGAACATTGAAAATCATTATAAGTAGATAATGATAGTACTACTTGTATTATGTCCTACATTTCTTCTAAGTTGAGTGTCATATATTATCTGTATCTATGTATTTATTCTATTTTAAGTATTGTGTAACTCTTATATCTCTAAGATGTACTAGTGAAGTATTATATTATATTTCGAAATGCAGTGTAAAAAGATCATAATGATAAATTAAAGTAAGTAATGGAAACCGATATTTTACCCTTGTTTTCAATAACATAAAATCTTTGTTATATCTCAATCATTGGATGATTAATCCCATGAGAATTTGATTTGATCGCATTCATATAGGTTGATGTCATCAAGCAATGCTTTAACTAATATCCTCAAATAAGTCAAATATCCTGAGAGGATGTCTATCACATTGGGTTAATCTAAGTGAGTTCATTGAAATATTTTTCATCATCCAACATGAAATAAACTAAAAACTATCAAACAAGTTTCATATGTAAAAATAAGTATTAACAACTCTTTATTATATTGCAAAAAATTTCCATACACTATATACAAACATAAATATCATATACATATAATAATCACTATGAAAGAGAAAGTAAAAAACTAGTGAGAAAAAAACTCTATAGAATCTCAACATCTTCATCCTATCTAGTAAAAGCTTTTCTTTAGCCCACTTTCAATATCATCCTTTCATGAATCTGAACAGGGATCATTGAATGCAAAAACCGAAAACCTACGCCCTACGAAGGGGCGCATCTCTTCAGTCTCGCAATTGTGCGGATCGTGGCGCCTGCCGGTTCAACCGTCAATTTATATCCGAGATGATTTTTTGGCATGGATATTCTGATTTTAAGTTTTAAGGATCCATGAGAACTTTTTTTTGACATTCCAGACTTAATTTTGAACTTTTTGGAGTTCAACGGACCTTGTACCATCAATTTTGTGTAATTTCAAATATTTTGGAGTGCAATTATTAGACAAATTTCATCCCGACCAACGGGCAAACCTCAGAGTAATCTACACTTCTAATTAATGGAATTTTCTATGTTTACGGCCCCGAGAAGAGGTCCATATTAAAGCCCAGAAAAGGGACACGCCTCAAAATCACTTAAACATTATAATTTTGCATTGTAGCAATTTGAAGAGCTTTGACATTTATTATAAAACTATGCAGGTTTTGATGTCCGAAAATAGTTTGGTAACTGATATAACCTCAAAAAATGATATTCAAATATGACATGCTTATTGTGGAAATTTAGCGGCTCGATGAGATGAATCAAACGAGCTCAAGATAGCCTTAATCAAGAGAGTTGATATCGATTGTCCAGTGAAAATTACTGCCAACATGCCCATGATTTTGTCCCTATTTAATCCCCATCCCACTGATGAAAAATTATTAGTAGATCACTTCATTCTTCGCTAAGGGGGATAAAGAAAGAAAGAAGAAAGGAGAAGAAGGGAGAGAAAGGAGGAAGGGAAATATGTTATCTCTGTTGCTACCAAGTTCCTACTCGGCCACTAACCTACGTAGGAATTTTGCTCGGTTAGTAACTGACGCAAGACTTCCGCCCAGCCACCGACTGATGACTGATTTTCGCCCGACCACTGACCAAAACCGGACTTCCACACGCTAATGACTAACGTTGGATTTCCACTATGTGACCAACTGACAATTGATTTCTTCCCGACTACCGATTGAAGCTGGACTTCTATCAGACCACCGACTAATGCTCTCCAAACTATTATAATTTCACCTTCTCGATATTAAAGGATGAGTCAAACTTTATAATTCACTTAAATTTTGTGGAATCATTTCGACTCGTCATGTCCTGCCATTTTTTACCATTTTTTATGGTTTTGCACGTAAAAGTCCTGGTACCTAATTTTTTTGTTTGTGTTAGGTATTCTTGCAACACTAAGATGAAATATTTTCATACTTTACCGCCGCGAATTTTCTAACCCGAAACAAATGATTTTATATTAATGAAAATAATAATAATAAAAACTCTCTAATCATATTATTTATTACATTTTCTTCTAATGTTGTAAAAAATTATGACTATTATTATTGGGCAAGATAAAAATTTCTGTCATTTTTATTAAAAAAAAAGTGTAAATATTTTTTTGGGCTTGATGCTGAGAAAGCAATTCCTTTTCCTGCTTCTAGAACTCGGCGCATATTTTCAGGGAAGAAAAAAAAAATTATGAAATTTGGACATGTGAAGGAACAGTAGGAATTATGCTATTGAATCTCTGCCATCCATAGTAATAGAACTCAGCATTCAGCACATCCACATGTAGAACAGAATTAGAAGATACCCCGCTAAATTGATGCGATCATTTGGCTGGATATCTAGAACCATTTGTAAGGAGATCATGTGATTATGTTTTTGCAGTCATGTGCGAATGTCTCTCAATTTATGTCGTCTTGTGCCTGAGCCCAATCAATGTAATAAAAACCATAGCTTGGGATACCGAACTTCCCTACAACATTGAAGTAACTTTTTAATCCTCAATTACCATCTTGTAGAAAACTTCTTTCAAAAATTTTTAATTAGAAAAATTTATATGAATGATAAGAACAGTGATAATTGGCCCACAAGATTTAGCTCAATTTATAAACCTCTGACATTAAATGGAGGCCTTCTGATGACCCGGTTAGGAAAGTTGAGGTATTAGATTTGACTTATGTTAAGAAAGATAGAGGTAGACCTAAAAAGATTTAGTTAGAAAATATTAGAAATGATCTTCCTTTATTAGATTTAAATGAAAATTTGACTTTTCACATGGCACAATGACGAAAAAGGATTCATGTAGCCGACCCCATATAATGGGGCAAAGGCTTGATGTTTTTGTTATTGTTGTATAAACCTCTAGGTTAATATTTTTTTTTTCGGTCTCTTATTGATCTGCTTACTCATGGTGCACAAAGTTGCATTGATTTGTAAGTTGTCCTTCTCTGCCATCGTTCCATTTACGATGATTTCGCTAACCAGTGAACCATCTTTTTTTTGTTTTGTCTTTTCTGTTTTAGGTAAAGGATGAGTACAAAAGCATTAATTTGTGAGATTTATAATTTGGCTAGCTTGTCTGTAATTTAGACAGATTATGAGATAGCTCATAATCAAGCTAATGAACTGAATTTAACCTAATATTTTTAATTAATTATTTTTTTTTTTGTTTCAATGAATCAATGTATTTATAATCGAGTCATTTTTTGAATGTTATATTGCATATTAATTATATCCATGACTTTGCTGCTATTGGTTCTTTGTTGGCTCATATTTATATTGCATGGATTCAAATTCAATTTAAATGTTATTAACATAGGAATTCAACAAACGCGCTCAATTTTTTTCTTAATTATTAATGATATTTCATCTCTAATCGTACTATATGATGAACAATAAAGCAGTGCAAAGAATTTAATCAAATCAAAGATCGTCCAGGATGAACCACAGTTCATGCAACAAGCTTTTATGTGAATTAGATATGATATTTGTATCATATAGTTCAATCATTAATGATGATTTGATCCTAATTTGATTCCTTAATAAATGTGATTAAATTAGCTATTTTTAAACAATGTTCATACAATATGAACTAGATTATATAGTATGATTAGTTAAATTTTTTAAATATAAATTTGCCTAATTTAAATAATATAGTTTTGATGGCGTTATTTTATTAAAATAGTTTATTGTCCTGTTCGATTTAAGGTCATATAGTATGGTTAATTATAGTCCAATTTTAATTAATCTCATTTAATTAAACATATGAATTAATATTTGTTTTAACATATCATATAATATGATTAATAAAAAAATTCAAATATTCAATTTTTTCCCTCTTGTGTGTATACACACAGTTGTCTAGCAAACATACACCTAATATAAAAAATAACTCAAAAATAAAAAAGTACAAACTCTATCAAACATAAACTAACTTATACATTGACACTATATTATCTCGAGTCTTGATTCTTCAATGCTGCTCAATGTATGTTCTACTTGAAATGATTGGTGATGCACATGAAAATGTCCAACGTGTAAATCAAGAATAAGAAACTACTCCTCTAATAATATTTGTAATCATAAAAATTAAGATCAGACTACCATATTAAAATAATCACTAATGTGTATCTCAATAATTATAGTGGATAACTAATATTTAAGAGTCATAAGCTCAACTATAGAATAATCTATTAAATATAACTCTATATATTGAATTAGTTTCACCTTATCATAACTAAATAATGAATTGATTGGGTAATTTGTAAAAATAAACTTAGTATTAGATTTAGAGAAATAATTATTCAACTATTCAAACTGTATAACAATTATTGTGTAAACTAACTCAACATGATAATAATGTATTTTGTTATTTCTTCCCCTCTCTATCTTGGTCTTCAATTAGTCTTAAATATAGGGTTCATATTTAGAACATCAATTTTAAAATATTGCAAATAAGTGACACCTCATCCAATAAACAGTTATGTCTAGCCTCACTCATCATATGTCATAATTATTTGGATACCTAAACCAATTTCCTTGAATTCGTATTATTTAGATTTTTTTTAAGAATTTTGAAAAATCAATTATAATATTAAAAAAAAAGTTAACTATAAGCGTATTGCAAAGACAAGTCAAAAAATTCCATTGCATTTATTAAAATTCTAACTTCAACTAAATGTTGATCGTATACCCTATCTTTCTTGACAATATCAAGTGCATATATATACATTTTTAATAGACTAATTAAGGTATGGAAATACAAATCCTAGTAGATGTCACTAGCATGTTGCGAATTAGTATCATATCACCTCTTAACTCTCTGAAATTAAGATAGAAAATTATTTTATCATATTGGATTGATTTTAGAGTTTGACTCCTTTTATAAGAAGCTCTAACAGTATTCAAAATTCTTAAAGTAATCTAAAACAGATACTTTACCTGTTAATATTTTTTTACTTTTGTCACTAAACACAAATGTAGTTGATGAATAGAGCAATTGATATGGAACACATGAGAATTAACATTAAGAATCAGTGCCTTCAAAATATGAAATTCCTCTCACACATCAGATGCCCCATCATAGCCTTAACTACATAGCCAATGTAAGCTAAATAAATATTTAGCAAGTGTTACCTTAAGTGCAATTGCATTGATTGAGGAGATGTATTTTAATTAAACTAGGAAATCTCTCTATAACTAGACCCTTATTATTGATAAAATCTCACTGTGATAGCTAATTATTTATTTATTGACACACTGCAAGACTCATATACAAGAAAAGAGAAACATATCACCAAAATCATTCTTGATGGAAATCAAGGTCTCATTATTTGCATCACAATAAATTTCTTTGAACCATTGGTGAAGTTAACTTCAAGTTTATACTAACATTTCAAAAATTTATTTATTTTAATCTTTTCATATGCAGTGGAAAATAAATCATTTATCATTCCAAATAAGGCAAAGCAAGATAAATGATTCAGAAATAAAAGAAATAAGATATATGCTCTTACATATTGATCTTGTTTTGTATCTTATTTTCTTCATTCAATTTTTGAATTTTAGTTATATTTGGTTTATTCTCTAACCCAATGGATGCACAATGGTTGGAATTACTATTTAGAATAAAAAATACACTATTCTTATAATAGCATAATATCTTTCAAATCTTAGCTCAAAGCTTTTTGAGAAACATAATGTAATTAGCAGTGTTTGATCTATGATCTAATGATATTTCATCATTTGAATTGCATTAGGAACCCTTAAACTTGTTTCATCATTTGGTCATTACTTTATAGGGATGACTTTGAAAAAACAACAATTATATGATTTCAATTTTCAAATATCAATTGCAAAAGGATTTACTGCTAGACACAATATTTACTTAAAGCTTCACTTGTCCATCATAAAATTATTTCATGATTCTTATCAAAGCAATCAAAGTTGCGTAAAAGGAAGTGCCTTCTTTGGAGCAAAAAATTAGATATAATTTATTTTATAACCGAATGAGCATTTATGCTATAACAAATGACTTTTGAAGTAAAAAATCATTCTTATGCAAGTAAAATAAGGCTCTCAACCTCTTATAAACTCTAACTCACAAACTTTACAAAGCATATGGGAATGTAAAGGCTTGATTACCTAAAATGGTTAGTCTAGGGGGAGATGTTCATTTAAAGAAGAATGGAAGAGAGATGGGACGAGTGAACAACTCAGAATAGGGTATGACCTATGACAAGCATGAAAATGGTTATATGGGAGAACGGGAGAGAAGGAAAAAAATTATTAAATAAATATACTCCAATATACCATGCATTTGCAGTAATTATAAAATTTTTTTAAATGCTAATGCTTTTATTACTTGTGTTCACTGTATAATATACAACAACAACAACATCTACACTTTATCCCACTATGTGGGGTTGGCTACATTAATCTTTTTTCTCCATTGTGTCATATTAAAAATCAAATTCTCGTTTAAATCTAATAAAGAAAGATCATTTCTAATATTTTCTAACCAAATCTTTTTAGGTCTACCTCTATCTTTCTTAACATATGTCAAATCTGATACATCTACTTTCCTAACTGGGTCCTCAGAAGGCCGTTGTTTTATGTGACCAAACCATCTAAGGTGACTCTCTCTAATCTTATCTTCTACTAGAACTACTCCAACCTTTTCATGTATATGCTCATTTCGTATCCTATCTCTAAGGGTAAAGCCACTCATCAACCTGAGCATCCTCATCTCTGCCACACTTAACTTAGTATTATGCTTCTCTTTTAATGGCCAACATTTAACACTATAAAGCATTGCAGGACTCACCACCATTTTATAGAATTTTCTCTTAAGTTTGAGAGGTACATTTTTATCACAGAACATTAATACCGATGCATTCCTCCACTTTTATCATCCAACTTGAATTTTACTGATAATATACTCATTTATTTCACCATCACTCTGAACAATAGATCCAAGATATCTAAAATGTGTACTCTTATTAATGACTTGATCGCTCAAAGTCACAATCCGCTCACTATGTCTATTACTACTAATATTACACTACATATAATCCGTTTTATATCTACTCAAGCGAAAACCTTTAGCCTCTAAGGTTGACCGCCATAATTCAAGTTTACCTTCAACTCCTCTAGTCTTATCAACAATAAGAATATCATCAACAAAAAGCATACACCAAGGTACATCCTCTTGCAAATGTCTAGTGAGAACGTCCATGACTAAAGCAAAGAGATATGAGCTTAAAGTTGATCCTTAATGTAACCCAACTGAAATAGGAAAATACTTGGTCAAACCACCTTGTGTTTGAAGACAAGTAATAGCTCATGCATACATATCTTTAATGATTTGAATATAAGCGTTATTAACTACTTTCTTTTCAAGAACTTTTCATAGCACTTCTCTTGGAACTTTATCATATTCTTTTTCTAAATCAATAAATATCATATATAGATCCTCCTTATTTTCTCTACATTTCTCCATCAAACCTCTTAATAAATGTATGACTTTCGTAGTCGACCTACATGAATCCAAATTGATTTCGAGAAACATTAGTATCACGCCGCAACGCTTCCATAGTTTTAAAGTATGACACATTAACTTAAAATATATTATATTAAAATAATAAATTATTTGAATCCCTGTTCACACGGAATTATTTGGCTGGTTAAGCATTCGGCGCGTGATGCATTTTAATGTGTTATATGGGAACTCTAGACTTTCCAAGAACTTCGTCCGATTTCACCTTTCGCGTAAGAGGATATTACATAATTTGTATACTTATCTTTTAAATATGTTCACTAATTCGTAATTATTAAAGTTTTTTCAAAGTAAAATATTCGGCTCGGAAGCTTAAAAAAAACAAAAGCATACAAAAATCATTCTTACTCCACGCCAGTTAAAACGAAAGAAAAAGAAGCCGTGGTAAGAAGGCTTTCCACGTGTCAAAAAGAGTAATCCGACTCTCGAAGCTTGCGTGGCAGTAAAGGGCTACACTGCGTCGACTACCGTCTTCGAACGTCACTTTCCCGTGAAACGGCCGCGATTGTATGTTCGTTGCTAATCGTTTCTACTAATTTATGAGTGTGGGATCCAACCATTTCGAAGCCATTCTAGTGTCTTCTCACCAGCATTCTCATATTCGGAAAATTTCATTCAGATTTGCTGAAAAAAGAATATAGAGTAAATTATATGGGAAATTTTAAAATTTAATGTTTGATTTAATCAAACAATAAATACACCAAAATTTTAGTGAATTTGTTTTTTTTTGCTCTCTAAGTTTGTTGCGGGCTAGAATATACGCGGCAGTAGAGTTTACAAATTCACGTCTGAGCGTTGCACGAATATTCAGCACACAAACAGAAAAGAAAATGAACACCAGGATTTTTACGTGGAAAATCTGAAGGAGGGAAAAAACCACGGGGCCACACCCAGCTGAAAAGTTCCACTAGTGTTTTGTAAATTACAAGAAGCTGATTCGTCCCACAAGTCAGGACGATCAGATTACAATCCGTTTCT
Organism: Dendrobium catenatum; assembly: GCF_001605985.2. NCBI lineage: Eukaryota > Viridiplantae > Streptophyta > Magnoliopsida > Asparagales > Orchidaceae > Dendrobium > Dendrobium catenatum. The sequence continues at coordinate 32,595,099 of NW_021319083.1, forward strand.
TCTAATTTGAAGCAAAATTATAAAGTTCTGCAGAATTCAGGCGTCTCCCGAAAATCCGGCAAAGTTCCGGCGTATTCAGGCGGCGGAAAGAACTCCGACGGTGGTCGAGGAGATGATTCTCCCTTTTCCCTTCTTCTCTCTCTTCTCACTTGAGTCCTCTTGTGAAGAATGAGGCTCTATTTATAGTTTTTCTGAAGTTGCATTGCTTGTAAATAGGTGTGAGAGCAGGGGCGAATAGGGAGTGGTCGATGGACGGTTGATGTTAAATCCTTCGATTGTGCACTGTTCGTTTGACATTTGAAGGCCTTAGTGATGTTGGAATTCAACAATCTTGGGGTCGTTGGATTCGTCTCGTCGAGCCGCTCGATTCGAGTATAAGCTCGTTAAAATCAGAGACCATTTGGTAACTCAAACTGTGGTATGAGCTTTCCAACAGCACTTCAGGCGGTTGATTTGAGCTCATTTGGGCTCGGATTGAGTTGAATTTGGTATCGTTGGGTTCGTATTTCCGAGACGCTCAGTTTAACTCTAAGTTCGCTGAAATCGGAGTTTATGTGCTTCCGAATTTAATTTTGAAGTTTCCAACTTGATTTTTGCGCCGAGATTCGTGCCCGATCAAGATAATTTCGTGACGACGTATCAAAGTTATTTTTGATGTATTATAAACTCATGTATTTGTATCGAATATCTTTTTCACCTCAAGTTGACTGTATTGTCGCTAGTTGTCGTTTACCATCGACCACCGCTAATTGTCGTAACTGTCAGCCACCTCCAGCTTCACGCAGTCCCTTCCATCATCAGCACCACTACCAGCTGCTACTATTGACTACTGACCACTAGTCATCACCACCTTTGACTACCACTAATCACCACCATTATTTTATTTTATAATGTATTTATTTTATTTCAAGAAAAAAAAATCTACTATATTCCTTTTATAATAATCCAAAATAATATCAAGTATTTTGAATGCATAATATTCCTTTTATATTGCATTCTTTTTGTCCAGTCTTTCTTTTTCAATAAACTAAACAACCATGAGCTTTTCTTTTTATTGGTTTGATGCACTAATAGTATTGGTTTATTTCCTTAAGAAAATAAAAATTTTGACATATCTTTTTTTCAATTTTTGAATCAGTATAGTGTTTAAATTAAAATGTTCAAAAATTTAATTTTGACATCATATATATTATTATATTTGGACTTTGGTGTACATTTAGAAATGTTAACAACATAATTGCATATTAGTGCATATACATGTTAGTATTTTGTAGGTGCCTAGCTTGTTCTACCAAGAGAACTTTGCTGAAGCTGCCAAATCACCCTAAAAAGGCACGCACTCGTTGAAGCTAATCTAATCTAATTTTTTCAATTTTTGAATCAGTATAGTGTTTAAATTAAAATGTTCAAAAATTTAATTTTGACATCATATATATTATTATATTGGGACTTTGGTGTACATTTAGAAATGTTAACAACATAATTGCATATTAGTGCATATACATGTTAGTATTTTGTAGGTGCCTAGCTTGTTCTACCAAGAGAACTCTGCTAAGCAGTCATATCACCCTAAAAAGGCACGCACTCGTCCAAGCTAATCTAATCTAATCAAAAAGTCATTCTAGCCATTCACATTAGGGAGCTCAAATAAATTCATAGAATCCCCAAGAGAGAGATGCTTGTCTCAATGGAGATTGACCTCTTGAGATCATTTGACGTCATCTAATCCATCAAGATACCAATGAAATCCACAATCTAGCAACTTGTAATGCAAACCTTATGCTCAGCTGGTTCCCTAGCTCGTGGTCATTACCTGTCAAAGGAATTTGCCTCTTGCACTCTAAGGGCCATGTAATGTCCCTCAAGAATCACCACCATATGAAACAATTTGCCCACACATACTTGTCGCATATGTCGTATCTTAAGGACTCACCCATAAACACAAGCCCAGGGGTCTCACCATGGAATATTGAGCCTTGAAGAGCCATGTGGATGACCATCAATGGAGCCCATATTCAAATACATCTTGTAATGAGTCGCAGTGAGTATTATACTTTTTAACTTTTTAACATAGGTTATTTTCGTACATTACTTGGTTTATTAATTATTTTTAGTATTATAAAGTGTAATTTTCATTATGTGCAAGTGCACGTGTCCTATCAAGTATTATAGTGATGAGATGAGTATCATTCCCTTGAGGATTGTAATTATCCTAGGCTCACTCTAGTACTTCTTAATAAAATTATTATATTAATCTTGTTAAACAATTAAAAAGGGTGATGCAATGAAAAGTAGAAAAGAACTACAGTTGCAAATGATTTTTAAAAACCTAGACCTCTAATATTTAAGAATGCATGTCTATAATAAAGAGATGTTTTCATAATATTGTTGTGAAGCAAAGCATAAGTACTCAGTTAATTTAAACCTTTGTTGAGCATGTTGGAGTATTAGCTAGGATTTCTCCAAACATTAATTTTACTATCTCCTTAAGATCCTATAATTATATCCACCATATGTTTATGCATGGAAAGATTATATTATAAAACATCTAATTATTGTTCTTCACCTCCATTAAAACTCTAGAATCACACAAAGTTTTATGTTTATGCATGACTAATACATAAACTAAATGAACTTGGAGGAATTATAAATAGTGTTAATCAATTTATGAAATATTAAACCTACTTTATGAAAAATATGGTTCTTAAATTATCATAAATTCATATGAAAGAGTTTAGCCACACAATGAAGTAAAATTAAACACAACAAATATTTGTATTTCACTAACCAAAATATAAGTATAATAAAGAATAATGATAGAAATGACCTAGCTAAGTACTACATAGTACAAACTCCTTTACACCCCTTCCTTCTCTCCACACAAGTACAAGACCCACACACATTTACAAACGAGCTATCCTCCACCAGAAGAAGCCCCACACGTTCACTCACATCTTTCCTAGTTGCCAACCCCATAAAATGAACACAATGCATGTTATTTATAGAATTACAAAATAATTGACCTAGTGTCATGATGTTGGCTTGGTGGCTCTATGGTGTTGGTGAATAGTTGTATTGATTCATCATTCATCGCATCTAATCAATGGTTCAATAATCTCCAACATTCTTTCCCCTGGTGTTGGGGTGATTTGGTAGTGCAATTCTTTTGATTTAATAAAAAATAAATACACTATAAAGTTTTAGTGGATTTTTGTACTCTCTAATTTGTTTTTGATGCATTATAAACTCACCCTATATATATATACCTTTTTATTTACTTCCTTAACAAGATATGAATTTTTATTTAGTATTTATTTTCATTTTTTTATCATCATAGTATTTAAATTAAAATATTTAAAATTTAATTATGAGATAATGTATATTATGTTTTAAATATATTTATAATTTGGATTTTATAGTATAGTTAGAAATCTTAACAATATAGTTAGATACTTATGCATATCGAAGTAAGTATTTGGAAGGTTCTTAGCATGTTCTAGCAAGAGAACTCAGCCAAAGCAGACACATCTTCCACCGAATGCATGCATTAAGGTGTGTAACTCAACTTAGCTAATCTAATCGAAGAGTCTTTTCAGACATTCACATTAGTGATCTCATTTAAATTCATACATGCCAAAGAGTTATGCTGTCCTAAATGGAGAATGACCTCTTCAGATCATTCTCCATCATCTAAGCCATCATTATTTTATTTACATCCATAATCTACCAACATGTAATGCAGACCTCATGGGTTCTAATCTATGAAATTGTGAAGGGCTCACAAGGTTGCCCTAAGGTAAGGATCTCTTTATAAGTCTTGTTGAATCCCTCTCTTACTTCTTTGGAGTTGCTTGTGAGAAGATCTTTGGAGAAGATCTGACACCAGGAGGGTGTAAAAGGATGACGGTTCTCTGCCGACACTTGGAGAAGTGTAAAAGAATGACAGTTCTCTACCGACACTTAGAGAAGTGTAAAAGGATGACGGTTCTCTACTAATACTTGGAGACTGTGAAAGGATGATGGTACTCTGCCGCACCGGGGATTAGTAAAAGAGAGTTATTTTGTAAAGGCTTCTCCACCTTGTTGTGGGAGAAAAAGGAGAGTTATTTTGGTAATAGTATAATACCTGAAAAGGGAGTCTTCAGGGAGTGAATGTAGGTCTAGTAAAATCAAACTACTATAAGTTTATGTGTTCTTATCTTTCTGTATTTTATGTTTATACTCATTTAAATTTTTATGTTTAAAAATTTTTAAATTGATAAAATTTTAATTATGGAAAAATTAAAAATCAATTTTCTATAAAAAAATTAAACGAATTTTAAAATAACTAATTCACCCCCCCTCCCCTCTTGGTTAGCCTTGGCATAATTGCATTAGGTCTAATAACCTATATGACTTTTCAAGTGGTATCAAAGCTTGATTTTGAAAATTATGGTTTAGAAAATATTTTGAAAACAATCATGACTATTTTTGGAAACTAAAACACACCTGAATGGTATTTGATCACTAGACCTCCATTATTTGATAGTATCCCTTTCAATTTTTGGAAAATACATATGTCAACTTTTCTTCAATTGCTTGACTATCGCATATAAATTTTAGTACAGGAAGGATAAACTAGGCCAACTAGGCTTGTTGATGGTATTAAAACTAAAACAACATTTACTGAGTGGAGTGTAGAAGAATGAGACTTAGCACAGTTAAATACTAAATGTTTGAATAAAATTTTTTGTGTACTTAAATCTGAAGACACATGTGTGTTACTACTTGAAAAGTAGAAAAAATTTTGGGATATACTTTGTATCACATATAAAGGGACTAACATTGTGAAATAATCTAGATTAAATATTTTGCTACATGATTATGAGCTATTTTACATAAAATCAAATAAATCAATCACTGACATGTATACACATTTTTATATTCTATCTTTATCATTCAAAAGCACAAATTGAGGAAGGATTTGGAAGAAGCTTTCGACTGCAATCTTTGTAAATAGAAGATGGTGGTCGGTCATCCTTGGATGACCGGAACACCAAATCCCTTATATCTACCGCGCGTCCAACTTTGTTGGATACAAAAGGTAGTTTTACATTCAATCACAGCTTTTCTAGTTTTTTTAACTCTCCTCTAATGATTAGAGAGGGAGGGTTGGTTTCTAAGAAAAAATCTTTGATGGAGAGTGGTAAAGGAAAAGAAGTAATGGATGCTTTGAAAATTAAGTCAATTTCACCCTTGCCGGTTTTGATCCCTAGAGCAAATGATTTGGAGGTTTCCACTTCAGGTTGCACCGATCACAATTTGGACAATTCTAATGTGTGGATTAAAAAACCACACATTAAAATTAACTCGAATAAAATTCATGAAGAAAGTAAAGATGCTAATGTGGTAAAACTAGACTTGGAAAATGAAAAATCCAATGTTCATGTTTTGAGAAATTCATTGGTAGTGAAGATTCTTTGCAAAAACTTTCCCTTCTCAAGTTGTGCTTTTGAATTAAGGAGGCAATGGGTTAAATTTGGAGGATTTCATATAACCTCACTTGGATTAGATTGGTTCATGTGCTCTTTTCAATCACAAGAAGCAATGGAGGAAGTTCTCAATGGAGGTCCATGGTATGTGGGTGGTTTCTTCATTGGACTAGATAAATGGTCTCCTAATTTTTCTCCTTATTCATTGGATGGGATTTCTTCTCCCATTTGGGTTCGTCTTCCTCACTTGCCATTACATTGCTGGGACGAAACCAATATTACGAGAATTGTTTCAAGTATCGAGACTCCCTTATTATTGGATGGCAACATGTTTATATGGGGGAGAAGAGAATTCACTAGAGCATCTGTTCAGGTAAAATTGAACTCAAAACTCCCTCGTGGTACTTGGGTTGAAGGTATTCATGGCAGCTTTTTTTCAGAAATTTGAATTTAAAAATTTATCTTCTATTTGTTTCAAATGTCGAAGAATTGGACATATAGATGTGGTATGTCCAATTGTTTTTCAAAATCTAGATTTGATTGATAAGGAGGTTCCCAAAGATCCATTACTAGTTAAAGATAGTTTTTATGGACCTTGGATGCACGTTAAATTCAAATCTAATAAAAGGATTAAAAGTGTTAAGAGGAATTCTTCTAAAAATCATGTTGAAGACTCTCATCCAGATCGCCGGATAATCTATGGTGAATCAATTTTAGATCGTCTTCCTATGAAGACAACTCAAAATTCAATTGCAAAAACTACTGAAATCAAGGGAGGAGATGAAGTTGCTGTTAGCCTTAATTCAAATTTGGTGGTTGAGCCGGTATAGCTCATAATTCAAATTTTGAATACAATCAATCTGAAATGTTGATTGCTGAAATTAGAGATGAAATTGCTAAAGTTGATTTGGTGGTTCCAATAGATAATGAATATTCTTCCATAGATCAACATAGCAATGCTGAAATTTCGGGATTTCAAAATTCAAATTTTGAAATCCCACAAATCATGGAGGAAGATAAGGAAGATATTATATATGAGATTAACTTTCTTCCGGATGATCAAAATCCAAATGATTTATTGAATAAATCAAAGGTTATTGAGGAGCTGAAGCCAGTTTTTTCTCCAACAAATCTAGCTAGACAATTTAAGAAGGACGGTATAATTGAAGGAAGAAATGAGATTGTTGTTATTCCAGAGGATCATCTTAAGATTGCTGGAAATTTGGAAATTCAAATCCCATATACGATGGAGGCAGTTAAGGAGAAGTTGGAGAAGGAGCAGAATTCAATTTTGACTTCTTCTAAGGCAGCAAATACTTCTGAAATATTTGTTAATAATGATGAAATAAGAGATGGCTTTTCTAAAACCATTTCTCCTACTTCAACAATCAGTTTAAAGTTCAAAAAAACTGTTTTATTAAAGAATAAAAAAGGCTCTTTGTTGGAGCTTGTTTCTTCTGGTTCTAAACACAAGCTATTCAAAGAACTACAAGATCTAGGACCGGTGAAAGATCAAACTAGAAGGAGGATTACTGGTCTCAGAATGAAGAACGATTTGAGAAGTTCGTCCCAAACTTCTCAGTAATATGATACCCGAAATTCTTATTGCAAGCAGCAAAGCTGAAAGACACATAAGGTTGGAAATTCTGATCAAAGAATTTTTCATATATTTTACTTGGTATTACAGCATTGATAATTGGAAAAGACATCTAAAATACCTATTATTGTTTTTCATAGGTGTTATGATATTGTCTTGTTATTTTTATAATTTTCTTTTGATTATCTTTTATATCTACTTTTTTGGTTTGGCTTTTTTGTTTTTTAAACTTATTATATTTGCTTATGGGATCGTTACTAGATCCTATTCTTTAACCGGATGGGAACTCTGTGATACTAACCAACCCTCGGGTTGTTTCAAACTTTGGTATCCCCTGCATCTCAATGGTTTCAAAATAGGAAACAGTGGGTTTCATTTCAAAAATAATAGGTTTAATGTTAACAAAATTGCTTTCAATAAGGATCATTTTTTTCTTGATCAAGGATCTATTAGTTTTTTAGTTCCTAGTTTGTATTAGGTGGTTATTTCTTTCTTTTTAATGCAACTTTGCATTTTCTCAAAAAAAAAAAAAGACATGTATACACATTTCATATAAATAGTAACCTCCTTGCATGCTTTAGGTAGGGAAGTAACCAATACTGAGAAAATAAATAAAATACTTCATTTTTTGCCTACTACTTATGATGCCAAAAAAACTATCATTATAGAGTATAAATATTTAACTTTTATTTTATTGATAATCTTTTTGGATCACTAATTACTTATGAGTAAGGAGTGACTCAAAGATAGATTGATGTAGGAGAAAAGCGAAAGGAGAAGAATATAGCATTGAAAGTGGATGACTTAGAGAGTGATCAATCTTAGCCTGAGGATGAAGATGACATTGCCTTGATGATAAGACAATTCAAGATTTTTCTAAAAAGAAAGCAAAGGAGACGTCAGTAGTGGAATAAAGGTAAGTTCCACAAAAATGTTAAGGCTTATAATAATATTATTTGCTATGAATACAGGAAGCCTGGACTCATCAAATCTGTATGCTCGAATCTTAAAGCCAATCTTAGCAAAGAGAAGGTCGAGGAGAAAGAAAATGTGAGGAAGGATAATAAGAGACTATATAGAATATTTTGGGTGGACTCAGCTTCAGATTCCTTAGAAATAGAAGTAAAAGAGGAAGTCACCAACCTTTAGTTGATGTCCGACAAGTATGATCAGTCAGATCAAGAAGAGGTATGTGACTTAACCTATGAAGAGTTATCTGATATATAAAAATAAAAAAGAAGCATGTTAAGTTGAATTTAAAAATCTTTGAGTTACAAAAATAGTACGAAATCCTTAGAAAAGATCATGCATAGATTTATAGAAACAATATGAAATTATTGGATGAGTTTAATGAATTGAACAAATAGCATGAACTATTAAAATCATCCCACATTGAACTTAAAAAGGATTTTAAAATATTTATGGATGAATATGATAGTAGAGAGCATTATTTGAAAGTTGATAATGCTATGTTAGAAAGTACAAACTTATTTTTTAAAGTAGAATTGAAAGCACTTGAGAAAAATAGGATTTCACCCACACCTTAACAATTTTTCAATCTTAATAAGAAACTAAAAATTTTAAAACCTAGGAAAAGATAGTTTTACTCACATAGATTAAAAATATTTTTCTTAGAGTTAACTATTTTTCTTGTGAAATGATTGATCATATATCTCATATTTGTATTATTATAGTAAATCATATCTAGTGTGAAGACTAAATATATATAAAATAAAGCATATCAAATATGTATCTAGATTAATTTTGCTAAGAGGAGAACCAAAATTTATTTGGGTACCCAAAACTAACATTTGATTATATTATAGAAATGCTCTCATATAAGACCTCGTGAGAGCATTTGGTACTTGAACAGCGGATGTTCAAAGCATATGACTAGAGATACTACATAATTCATATCATTGGAAGCTAGGAATGGAGGCAAGGTTACACTAGGAGATAATACCACTAGGGAAGTGGTAGACACATGTATGATTGGAAACTTGAACAATTTTTTCATTGAGAATATTTTACTTGTATAAGGTTTAAAGGATAATTTGTTGAGTATTAGTCAGCTGTGTGATAAGAATTATAGTATAATTTTTTTCCACAAGCTGCATAATAAGTCAAAATGGAATTGATATTTTGAATAAAATTAGGGTAAATAATATGTACATGCTTAATTTAAATTGTATTAAATTTCTTAATACTTTTTTATCTAAAAATAGTTTCTGATGAATCATGGTTATGACATAGGAAACTTTGACACACTAGCATGAAGAACCTTAGGAAAATTACCCAAAAATAACTTATTAGAAAATACCAAAATTAGATTTTACTAAGGATCACATTTGTGATACATGCCAACTAGAAAAATAGGTGAAGTCCTCCTTTCATTCTATTAAAGATCTTAGAACTAGCAAACTATTAGACATTATTCATATAGATTTTTTTGGATTGGTTAGAATTATAAGTCTAGGAGGTAAAGTATTTAAATTTGTGATTATTGATAATTTTTTAGATTCACTTAGGATAAATTTTTATTTTATAAGTGTGAATTATTTGAGTCATTTAAAAGTTTTTTAACTTAGATTTAAATAAATTAGGATGTGAGATTTTATCAATTCAAAGTGATCGTGATGGTGAATTTGAAAATAAAAAATTAAAAAAATTTTATAAAGAAAAAGGAATTGATCATAATTTTTTAACACCTATGATCACTAAGTAGAATGGGGTAGTCGAAAGAAAGAATAGAATATTAATTGAAGCTATTAGAGTCGTATTTGTAGAATATTCACTTTTAAAATATTTTTGGGCTGAAGCAATTAGTACAGTTTGTTATATTCTAAATAGGGTGAACATTAAATCTAAATTGAATAAGACACCCTATAAACTTCTTAAGGGAAAAACACCAAAATTTTCATATTTACATGCTTTTTAATGTAAAGTCTTTATTCATAATAATGGAAAAATTCTTTTAGGAAAATTTGATTCAAAATCTATTGAGGGAATTTTTCTTGCATACTCTAATATTGGAAAATCATATAGAGTTTTTAACAAGAGAGCTTAATTAGTTGAGGAGACTACTCATATTGTGTTTGATGAATCTGACATTTTGAAAGAATCAAGATTAAAAGAGGACCAATTGAAGATAACTTCCAAGGAATTGAAAATATAAATTTAGAAAAAATGTGGAAAAATAAAATCCTATGCCTAGAGAATAGAAATTTTCTAAGAATCTCCTTAAGGAATTGATTTTAGGTGAACCTAGTGAGGGTGTTAGGATTAGGCATGGACTTAACAAAGCGGTGAACTATTCTACCTTTATATCGATGATTGAATCAAAAAATATAAATAAAAAACTTTTGGATGAATTTTGGATTTGGCCACGCAAGAAGAGTTGAATTAATTTGTAAGAAATGATGTTTTGGATTTGATTTAAAGGCTAAAGGATCAAGTAACTATTGGAACTAAGTGGATATTCAAAAATAAAATGAATGATTCAGGATTGTGATTAAAAATAAGGCAAGATTGGTAGCTATGGGGTATAATCAAATAGAAGGGATTGATTTTGAAGATACTTTTGCCCATGTATCAAAATATAAAGTAATTAGGATTTTGTTAGGCTTTACCTATTTTAATGGTTTTAAATTATTTCAAATGGATGTCAAAAATGCATTTATAAATGGGGCAATACAATAAGATATTTATGTTGAGCAACCTCCAGGTTTTGAAAATTTTAAATTCCCTAATCATATATTTAAATTGAAAAAGATACTATATTGACTAAAATATATACCTAGGGCTTAGTTTGAGAGGTTAAGAACTTTCCTATTATAGAGATCTTTTGTGAAAGAAAGTGTGGACACCACTCTCTTTTTGAAGAAAATAGGAGATGATATACTAATTGTTCAAATATATATTGATGAAATCATATATGGGTCTCTAAATAAAAACTTTTATGATAATTTTTTAAAAATAATGAGTAGTGAATTTAAGATGAGTTTAATGAGAGATTTAAGTTATTTTCTTAGTTTTAATATAAAGCAAAAGAAGGAAGAAACTTTTCTTAGTTAGTCGAAGTATATTAAGGATATTTTCAAGAAATATGAAATGAATAATGCTAAACTAGTTATTACACCTACGAGTTCCTCAGCACAAATGGATAAGGTCCCTAAGAAAAAATCTGTTGATAAAAAAATTAGAGAAATAATTAGATCATTGCTTTACTTGATTGCTAGTAGACCAAATATAATATTTAATATTTATTTATGTGCTAGATTTCAATCTGATCTAAAATAATCATTTTGATAGTAGTAAAAAGAATTCTGAGATATCTTTTAGGAACTCAAAATTAAGGGATTTGGTATCCTAAGCATAACTCTTCATTTGAAATTATTAGATATTCTGATTCAGATTTTGTAGGTTATAGGGTTTATCATAAAATTTCTTATGGAACTTTTTAATTCATAGAAAACTCTTTAATTTTTTGGTCCAATAGAAAGACGAATTCAGTAGCTCTATCTAATGCTGAAGTAGAGTATATTACCCTAGGTAGTTGTATGGCACAAGTTCTTTGGTTGAAATAACAGTTGATTAATTTAGGATTTTTAATTGACACAATTCAAATCTTTTATCATATGCATTACGAATAATCCTATTCAATATTATAGAATAAAGCATATAGACATAAGACATCACTTCATTAGAGGTCATGTAGCTAAGGGAGAGATTGAATTGAATCATGTTACTACAAAAAATTAACTTGTAGATATTTTCATAAAACCATTGGCTCTTGACACTTTTAGCACATTAAAAATCAGGTTAGGTGTAATTGATCTTAATGCTTAAATTAAAAATTCTGCAAACTTGATGTATTATATATTTATGTCTGTTTAGTTTGTCTCGATTTATTTATTTTGTTTGTTTTTATGTGTTTAGTTGTGTTTCTTTTATTTTTATTTTTATTTTTACTATGAAGCATGTCACTTATTAAAAAATATTTGGTTATGAGAAGATTTATAGTTTATCATGTCTTATTTTCTAAGTGTTCTATTTGTACTGTATGAAATTTTTTTATCCTGTACGAATTATGTAGCATGTACATGATTGGTTTTGAAGTTGAGCATGCAAAACTTAGTTTTCATAGTGTTCATATTGTATAATAACATCATCGTACTGTACGATTTGTATAAATTCTTCTATACATGAGGGGATGATTTATCAATTAGATTCAGTTATTTATTATTGTTCATACGTATGAAATCATATGTTGTCTTTATGATCAAGTTGTTAGTTTCTATAGGAGATGAATCTAACCGTCTTTAAAATAATCTTAAATATTATGATCATCCCGGACGAACACCCTTTCGTTTATTACGAACATGTGGTTAAAAAGCAAGTATGAAAAAATGCCTCAAAAGTGGCATTTTATGAAAGGTCATTTCATTTTTATCCATTTCTATTTGTATGTATGAAAATAATTTCATTTTCTATGATTTTAAAATTGTACTTATGATTCAAGTTTTGTACTATACGATAGGTTATTTTCCTTTAAATAGAAGGGTCTTTAAAATCATTTTATTCACTTTCTTATACATTTCAAATCCCTTTAGAGCTCTTGTCTTAGGAATGGCTAGTTCTAGCAAGTGACCACATCTTTCTAAGGGTTCCTCTTCTAGAAGCGGTGGGGATGATAACTTCTTAATTAAGGCGAATGAGGATACCTATTTTAGGTATTCTCCTGCCAAGATCATCTCTTTTAGACTTCTCATTCAAGGTGATCTTCACTTTTCTATTATGCCCTTGTTTGCGTCGACTCAATTCTATTTCTTTCTTACTCTTATTTATGTCTACCACTAAAAAACTTTCCAATACTTCTTGGAAAACATTAGATTTAATGAGGACCACTCTAGGATTAGTTCATATGTTCATAAACAACGAGTAGAAATTACCACGAAAGATATAGGCAACTTTCTTAATTTGAAAGCCTAAGGCATTCAAGCCCAGACTTTGACTTCTAGGGCCAATTTTGATTGGACTAAAATTAATAAAACTCTTAGAGATGTATCCCAAGTGTGTTATTAGTCTAGGGTCTATACTCTACATAAAAATGTCTAGGTCATCCAACATATTTTGCAAACTTCAATTATCCCTAAAGTTGGTGATTGAATAAATATGACTCCACTTTTATCCACAATCACCTATCTGATTATTACTAAAAAACTCTTTAATGAAGCCCAACTCATTATGGACTACATCTACAATCTTTCAAAAATTGGGCTTCCACATCATAAGAGGAAGAAAAATATGACTTTAGGATATTTAGTTGCCTACATCCTAGATAAGAAGTACAATCTGATCCATCCTGATCCTCTCACAAAACTTTATATCTTCTTCACTGAGCCTCTTTTTAGACACTCTTTGGGAGAGATCAGAGTTCAAAGAGTGATGATTCTGAGGACAAAGGGGGAGCTCTTACTCCAGCACATGCATATGGAATTAACCAAAACTAATATCAAGAAATAGTCTAACAATTTGATCGATTGGAAACTCATTTTGATCAATGCTTTGATCAAATTGAGACTCACCTTAACCAATAAGATACTCATTACAATGAAGATATGGGGTGGATCTGAGGATAGTTTGACTCGATGAACATGAATGTAGTTACTGTTAGTAGTTATTTTTCAATGTTTAATCCACCACCTTCTCCAGACCAAGGCCCGTCAGATTTTTAGATGTACTTCTATCATGTTGTTGTTTATGCGTTTTGTATTTACTGTTGTGATGTTGCTTTTTGAGTTTAGTGTTTTTATGATGATGTTTGCTAGATGATGTTATGTGAGATATTATGATGAGATGATATGTTTTGAGAACATGTTTGCATGTGATCCTTATATCAATGCAATGTGGTATGTTTTTGTTGACATATTTTTAATTTTAATTCTTGAAATATTTGCATTTTTAATGAGAAAAATCTTTCGAAAATGATCATTGAAATTAGTTATAAATTACTTTGCTCTACAAATTAGTTTTATTATAAAATTTAATTTTAAAAAAAAATTAAAATTATAACTGGATTTAGATAAGAAGATCAATTTCTTATTCTTTTAGACAAATATATCTAAACTTTAATTATTACAAGATTGATGTCTTATTATTTATTTATTTTTTTAATATGTTTATTTTTGTTATTAGTGAAATTTTCTTTTTAGATTACTGATATTGAAAAGACTCAGAGAATAAAAAAAATGCAAAAAGTGTACAAAAATAGAAAAGATACGTAATTGTTCGCAAAGTAAAAAGAGATACATAATTAGCTCAAATAGAAAAATGTATAAAGTGTGCCACAAATCTTTGAAAAGATACGCATTGCTAATTGAAACTTTTTATTATGTTCTTTCCATTATCATTCAATATCTAATTCAAATTTATCTAATTATCAATCATATACATTATTGAATTCAAAGTTAATTAATCTTCATTTCATCATTTTTGTAATAATCATTTTATTTTGAATGGAAAATGAACCCAATTGACTTTTCTTATCTTACTTGTTCTTTGATTTAAATTTTTTGAAATTTTTCTTTTTAGTATTACAAAATTAATATTGTATGTGCAATTGGTTTAAAATTATTATCTCCTTCAACTCTTTAGGTTTATCTATAGAAACCTTTCATTTCAAGTTGTACTTCCATTTTTATTATTGCAAAAGAGCGAGTCAAAATATTATTTGATATTTGATGTTTGATGTATTATGAATATGTGTGAATGTGTGTACGTGTATATGTGTGAATGTGTGTGAATGTGTGTGCGTGTATATGTATGTTTTGCATGTATATATATTTTTGAATGTTTGAATGATGATTCATGTTCATGTTTTTGTTTTTGTTCATATTTTTATTCGAGTTCGTGTATTTTTTCAAGTTGTTTTTGATCAAGTGTTTTTTTTTAATTTTTTAGTTTATTGTTTTTAATCTTCAGGGGAACCCCTTGTTATTTAGTTAGTCATTTATTTAGGGCGAGCTAAGGAGAAAATTTATTTTGAATGTTAACTCAAATAATAATTATTTTGCTATCATAAAAAGGGGGAGATTGTTGTAATTTAGTTTTCATAACTATATTTTCATATCATGTGTTTTTGATGATTTCAAAATATTATTGTATTGACTACTATTTCTCCAAACATATATTGAAAATATTATTTTTGTTATTTGTATTTACTAATATTTCAGAAAAATCATACTCCAGACTGCTGAATACTTCAAGTCAGATTAGATTAGAGTTTATTATTTTTGAAGTCTATACTTTTTTATACTTTTCTTGAGTCTGAGAGAATGTGATTATAATTAGATAATCGTGCACACACACATTGGGGGGGGGGGTGTAAAATTTTTTTTTTTTAAACTAATTGTACTGTATGATTTTGAATAGTACGAGATTATTTGGCTTGAGCGGTCCTCCAAAAAGTAGTGATCGAACCATGCCAAGAAAATTTTCTAAGTCTTCTTCGTACTATATGAAGTTAGCTTCATATGTATGCCTTCTAGAGTACGAAATAGATACATACAAGTTCATCCCGATAAACTTCTTATTTTTTATGAACAGTTCATACTTTACAAACTTAGATTCGTATAGACGACATCTAGAGTATGAAATGGTTGAGTATCTTTTCGTCCATACAAACAGGTAAATTTTTTAAACTATTCATACTGCACAATCATAAGATTGTGCAAACGACTTTCATAGTACGAAATGGTTGGGGCAATTTTCGTACCAAATGAAATATGGTTTGATTAAAACAGATCATATTATACGATATGGATTTTGCATAGTACGTTAAATAGAGTATGAAATCATTTTGTACTAAATAGTATCGACGAAATCTGTTCAATTTTGAACTGATTGTACTGTACGATGTCACTTCATATACAAGTCAATTAGAGTATGAAATTGGCTTATACTGGATCGTACGAGCAAATTTTGAACTTTTTGTACCTACGATCTTTGATTGTACTGTACAATCATGGTCATTTAAAATTAAAAATTTCAATTTTTTAGACAGTTTTTCACGTCTTTTATATATAAAGTCCTATAAATTGACTGTAAAAATATCCTTCTTTATATTTTCTTTGAGAGAAATTGTAAGAGTTGGGTGAGTGTTTGAGAGTGTGGAGAAAGATCTTGCAAGTGAACATTATGAAGGATTCACAAGGTTTCCCAAAGGTGAAGATCTCTTTGTAAGTCTTGTCAAATCTCTTCCTTACTTCTTTGGAGTTGCCCGTGAGAAGATCTTTGGAGAAAATCCAGTTCTCTACCGATACCAAGAGGTTGTGAAAGGATGACGATTCTCTACCGACACTTGAAGAAGTGTGAAAGGATGATGATTTTCTGTCGACACTTAGAAAAATATGAAATGATGATGATTCTCTACCGATACTTGGAGAGTATAAAAGGATGACGATACTATGCCACATCGCAGATTGGTGGAAGAGAGGTGTTTTGTAAAGGCTTCTCCATCTTGCTGTGGGAGCAAAAGAAAAATCACTTCGATAATAGTGCAATACCTTAAGAGAGAGTCTTCAAGGAGTAGATGTATGTCTAGTTGGACCAAATCACTATAAATTTATGAATTCTTATTTTACTACATTTTTGTTTTTTCTACGTATTTAAATTTTTATGGTTGAAAATTTTATAATTGATAAAAAATTTAATCATGGAAAAATTAGAAATCAGTTTTCTATAAAAATTTTCATGAGAATTTTAAAATAACTAATTCACCCCCCTTTTGGCTAGCATTGAGATAATTACATTAGGTCTAATAACCTATATAGACTTTTCATTTGATCGATCCTAAGGAGATTCGACCTTACCTCTTCCATAAAGGCTTATGCTATCAAGAAATATTTTTGTAAATAGTCTCGGATAAGGTCAAATATCCTTAATGGATTTTCTCGACCTCTTCCATACATGCTAATTTCATCGAGAAGCACTTTGACGAATAATCTTAAAATAATTAAGATGCCAATAAGCCTTCACTTATTTGGCATTATGTTGTTATGCTACTCCTATCAATGCATCACCTGATCACCTCTATAAGGCTATTCATCATTCAATTTCCATTAGCATGGACTCCTAGAACTTTCCCTCCAACTATCTCCTTCAGCTCTCTACTTGACCATCGATTATCGTCGAACTTCCAATTGTATGCTGGAAATCATCAGTTCTCCCCCTAATAAACTCTCATCAAAACTCCAGTAATAAAAAAGGGGTATTGAAGCTTGATAAGGGATACCACCTATAAAAAATAGTGGAGTACTTATACACAAAAAAGTCTGATGGGAAGAACGTTAGAAGAGGATGAGATTTCTTTCTACCCGTAAAGGGCATTAAAGTTGGATAGAGGATGTCATCTATCCAAAAATAATGAAAAACTTTTAAGGAAAATATTCATTCTCAACAGAGTGGGGACCTAGACTTGGATAAGAGATACCTCATGTAGAAGGCTAGGAGAAAGCCTCAGTTGAAAGAAAGTAGAAGGGAGAGAGAGAAGTAACAAATTTTCAAAAAATTTACAGTCAAACTAATCGTCAAAAAAATAAAAACCTAATGACACCTAATTAGACTCAATATGAGCCCAAATGAGTCCAAATCAAAAATCCAAAGCACATTTGGAAGGTTTAAACCATAATTTTGATTAACAAACAATTTCTAAACATGCCATGCTTATTTTGAATAGAGCAACTCGATGAGACAGATCCAATGAGCCTAAGATCGTTAAACCTTGATATCAGACATTCAAATGTTCATTAAATGGTCCATGATCAAGGGAATCAACATCAGTCGTCCATCCAAGCCACTCCAAATTTACCCTTAATCTTCCTCTTATTTATTGGCCATGCCACTCTCTTAAATCTATAAATAAACTCCTCATTACTCATGAAAAAGGATACCAAGAAAGAAAGCAAAAAGAGAGATCAAAGATCTCTCTTGCCACCTAGCTCCTCCTTGACCACCGCTCGAACTTCTACCGGACCATTATTTGATGCCAAAT
Organism: Dendrobium catenatum; assembly: GCF_001605985.2. Classification (NCBI taxonomy): domain Eukaryota; kingdom Viridiplantae; phylum Streptophyta; class Magnoliopsida; order Asparagales; family Orchidaceae; genus Dendrobium; species Dendrobium catenatum. The sequence continues at coordinate 32,613,220 of NW_021319083.1, forward strand.
TTCTGCCAGACCACTAACTGATGCCGGACTTCTATCGGACTACCGACTAACACCCGAACTTCCACCGGACCACCAATTAACGCCATACTTTTATCAGACCAACCTTTAACGTCAGACTTTTATGTCGAACTTCTGTTGGACCACTAATTGATGCTGGACTACCGGCTAACGCGATGACTTCGCCGGACTACCAACTAACGCCCGGACTTGTGTCGAACTTCTGCCAGACCACCGACTAATGTCCGAACTTCTGTCGGACCACTAACTCATGCCAGACTTCTTGTTACGGATCTATAGTTTATGATTTTGATGATAACAAACATTCTTTATTTCTCTACGATTTCCTTATGTGCTAAAGTTTCAGGTCCACACGATCAGACTGCAATTTGAAACCAGCTCAATATTGGGTAGACTAGGTCTGTGTTAGTTTGTAATTTTTTTTCCTTTCTTAAGTCTGTTGTATTTGGTGTGGCATATAATGATTTGTAACTCGAAAGATTTTTTGTTGTGCCCTAAAAGATTTCTATTTTTGGTAACATCGTCCGGGACGATATTTATATCATCCTGGACGATCTGACAAAAGTGGAAATCCTAATAAGGGCATCCTCATTAAAGCCGCCGTCTTTATGCAAAACACATCGTCCTAGACAATTTTGTATCGGTCAGGACGATCGGCTCAATTCAGCAAGAATCTGCCGCCAGATCTACTTTAAAAAATCTTATTTTTAAACATCGTCCCGGTGGATCGTCCTGGAATATAAAATATCGTCCTGGACGATACAGAGCAATTTTTCCAAAATTTCTCAAGTAGTTTTGGAAAGCAATTAATGGGGATTTCGTCCGGGCCGATCGCAAGATCGTCCGGGACAATTAGACATCGTCTAGCTTCATTTCAGGGCGATATTCAGGACGATTTTCCTCATATTTGAACTAATCAGCCAGGATGATAATGTCGGCAACTTGTATTAATGAGCTCATTTTGAGAGCTTCTAATTAAGCTATGGCATGAAAACTTTGTAAGTGTCTTTGGCAGCCATTATAGCTTCGTTCTTTTTGGGAAAACTTGAAGAGAGAGCTTGAAAGGGGAGAGGAAAGGATGGAGTTTGAGAGGGAGAAGATCCTGTGAGGGGGAGGAACTCAAGGGAGTGTGGAGGGGATTCCACACGGTTGCTCCGGCGAACTCACACCTTAATACCATCGGATTCAAGGCTTGTCTCGAGGTAAGTTCACCAAAGAAAAAGATCTCTTTGATGTCAAAGGACCCGGTGACTCCGCCGCACCGGGGAAGGTGGAAGTGATTTTGTAAGGGCTTCTCCGCCTAGTTGTGGGGGCTAAAGGAGAGTCACAATATTAGTGCAATACTTGAAGGGTGCCTCCAAGGAGTGGACGTAGGTCAAGGTTTGACCGAACCACTATAAATCCGGTGTGTTCTTTTCTTATTATCGCTTCCGCATTTATTTTTTATCTGCACTTTGTTTGTGGTGATTTTGGTTAGAGTTTTA
>NW_021319083.1:32622592-32704590 GCF_001605985.2 Dendrobium catenatum
CCTCAAGGACTCAAAGCTAGAGAGTAGAGAAAAATCATTAATAAACCCTAGATTTCACAAAAAACAGTAAAGTGCTGAGTGCATCACAAAAAAATCTTCATGGCTTCATCTTCTAAATAAACCCTAGATTTCCCGAAAAACATTAAAGTGCATCACAAAAAAATCTTCATGGCTTCATCTTCTAAATAAACCCTAGATTTCTCGAAATAAACCCTAGATTTCACGGGAATACCGAATACGAGATTGAAGATCACAAAATCTTATAAAATGAAGAACACAAAATATCAAAGTCAAAACCTTCATGGCTTCATCTTCTAAAGCTAAACTATCAAAAAATACTAATAGCAAAGAGAAACGAGATACAAACAGTGAAATAGATTAGGGAATGTGTGAAGCGTAAGCGTAGACGCCTTCGTGGCTTCGTGCCGAGTGCCGACGATACAAAGAGGCGGAGACTGGAGTCTGGAGAGCAGACTGAGAGGCGGAGAGCCGGAGAGGAGAATGAGAGATTCGGAAACCCTAAATAGAACTCAGGAGACTGAACGAGACGAGAAGTCGAGAATCGAGAGGCGAGCCGCGAGAGCTGAGACTGAGAGCATATGAGTCGCTCGACGCCTCGACAGATGCCCTAAATATTTCAAGTCGCGGGTCAATTCGGGTTTTAATCGGGTTTCCGGGTCAACCCGGACCCGACCCGAATAATTATATGGGTCGAAATTGCAGAACCGAACCCGACCCGTTATTTATCCGGGTCGACCCGAACCCGAGAATTTCGGGTCGGTTTCGGATCAGGTTTTCGGGTCGGATCAATTGTTGACAGGTCTAGGAGAACGTAATGTTGAATTAGTATCATTTTTTCAAAAAATTTAAAACAACAAAAATATTTTTATCTCCCCTATTTTTTAAAAAAGGGTTTATTCTAGTGAGGGGGAGATTAGGAGATTTTACATTTTTTTTTCTTGAAAATTCAAATTAAATTGTTTGCCATCATCAAAAAGGGGGAGATTATTGCGGATCTATGGTTTATGATTTTGATGATAGCAAACATTCTTTATGTCTCTACGATTGCCTTATGTGCTAACGTTTCAGGTCCACACAATCAGACTACAATTTGGAACCAGCTCAAGATTGGGTAGACTAGGTTTGTGTCAATTTGTAATCTTTTTTCCTTTCTTGAGTCTGTTATTTGGTGTGGCACTTAATGATTTGTAACTTGGAAGATTTTCTGTTGTGCCCTAAAAGATTTTTATTTTTGGTAACATTGTTCGGGATGATATTTATATCGTCCTGGACGATCTGATAAAAGTAGAAACCCTAATTAGGGCATCCTCATTAAAGCCACCATCTTTATGCAAAACACATCGTCCTGGATGATTTTGTATCGGCCAGGATGATCGGCTCAACTCAGCAAGAATCTGCTGCCAGATCTACTTAAAAAAATCTTATTCTTGGACATCGTCCCGGTGGATCGTCTTGGACTATAAAATATCGTCCCGGACGATCCTGAGCAATTTTTCCAAAAATTTTCAGGCAGTTTTCGAAAGCAATTAATGGGGATTTCATCCGGGACGATTAGACATCGTCCAGCTTCATTTCAGGGCGATATTCAGGATGATTTTCCTCATATTTGAACTGATCGGCTAGGACGATATGCCTATCGTCCTGGACGATAATGTTCGCAACTTGCATTAATGAGCTCGTTTTGAGAGCTTCTAATTAAGCTATGGCATGGCAACTTTGTAAGTGTCTTTGGCAGCCATTGTAGCTTCGTTCTTGTGGGGGAAAGTTGAAGAGAGAGCTTGAAAGGGAGAGAGGAAAGGGTTGAGTTTGAGAGGGAGAAGATCCTATGAGGGGGAGGAACTCAAGAGAGTGTGGAGGTGATTCCACACGGTTGCTCCGGCGAACTCGCACCTTAGTACCATCAGATTCAAGGCTTGTCTCGAGGTAAGTTCACCAAAGAAGAAGATCTCTTTGGTGTCAAAGGACCCGGCGACTCCGCCGCACCGGGGAAGGTGGAAGTGATTTTGTAAGGGCTTCTCCGCCTAGCTGTGGGGGCTAAAGGAGAGTCACGATATTAGTGCAATACTTGGAGGGTGCCTCCAAGGAGTGGACGTAGGTCAAGGTTTGACCGAACCACCATAAATCCAGTGTGTTCTTTCCTTATTATCGTTTCCGTATTTATTTTTCTTTCGCACTTTATTTGTGGTGATTTTGGTTGGAGTTTTATCTTTGGTTTTAAAGTTTTTCAATTCACCTCTCTCTTTTAATTAGCTTTGGGCTAGTTCTATAGGGCCTAACATCCCTAACAAACTTTCAAGTGTCATATGAGCACTTTCACATCTGCCCGATCAAACGTTGTTGAACATTCACCTGACCTTCATTTATCACTAGAGTTCAACTAAACAGTTGATTATTGTAATATAATTATCTTCAAGGTTGATTTAGTCAACTATAATATGCTCAAACACTAGTGGAATCGTTTAAACTGAGTGTGGCCCCGTGATTTTTTTCCCTTACAGGGTTATCCATGTAAAAAATATTGTGTTCTCTGTTTGTGTGCTAGATATCCGTATAACGCTGAGACGTAAAATAGTAACTCTATAACCGCATATATTCTAGCCCCTATCAGTAACGTTGTTATGAGGCCCCAATTCATCACCATCATCTTGATGAGGCCTTCTTTTTTAACTAATCCTAGCACATGCATTTTTTTTTTAATTCATTTTATTTTTGGAACAAGTCTTTGAAGCATTTAATTTTACTTTCTTGTGTGACTCAATGCTTATCTTTTGAATTTGAGATTTATGTTTTATCAAACAAGAATTTTAAGGTCCAAACAAAATTAAAAATCAGACAAATATCAATCCTTCTACAATTAACTATATGTAAAACTTTTAGAGTAATATTATTATTATATAACAAATTAATGAAACAATCAAACATAAAATATTAACCATCCAACCCAACAAACGCAATCATTCCTCAACATAACAAAATAAATACATTTTTATTCAGAAATTCGTCATCATAATAATTCTCATTCCAACGACCTTGCGCAAGTTGCGCAATAATTCATCGAGCTGTTCCATAATCTCATCGGATCCGGAATCTCTCCTTTGGAGACTTCCCCGCATTCCTATCCATTAGGCAAGCCAATCAATCAATGGGCCCCATCGCCAGCTCATCTCCCTCACGGTAACCCCACTTAATACACACCAATATATTCCTACAACCCACGTCAGCATAAAAGTTACACCCACTCATCACCCACCATAGAACTTCCTATAAAACGGCCCCACTCCCACATCGGCCTCTCCCCAACAAACTCGCCATGGCTGAAACGACTGCCTACGCCCCTCTCCCTACCACAAGCGCAGCCTCCGTATCCGCAGCCAATACAGCCATCCGGCTGCGGGTTTTGGGCCTCATCTTGCTCGCATTCTCCGCCATCCTTATTATTGGGATTGCGGCAATTCGCATTAACGGCGGCGACGATGTTTCGCCGGAGATCGGTCAGGTGCCAAATGGACCAGAGCTGGAAGGTGAAGCTTATACGATCGTATTGGGGCCGGCCTCCCGTGGGCCTGTTCTTGGCGTCTCTGAAAAGAACTCCGGCGCCGCAGCTGCCCTTCGCGGCGTCGGCCGCGGTAGCTACCCTTGGACCAATGACATGCTTCAATGGCAGCGGACGGGATTCCATTTCCAGCCTCTCAGGAACTGGATGAATGGTTAGTATAAATCATGCTTTTGTCTAATATATGAAATAAAAAAATAATATGTTTTTTTTTTTGGGAAAAAAATAATATGAATTGAATGGCTTGAATTTATTTTATTGAAAAAAGAAAATATTTTTTCGGGCCACCTTACGAAAATAATTTCCTGTAGTTATAAAATTCTATTTCTTGTAAATCCGTCTGTTTGGAGTTTTCCTCCATTAGTTTTTCTTCTTCTTGTTTTTTCTAAGTACAATGGCTGATGGTGGTTTTTTTATTTTATTTGGGTCATGATGTTCCCGTCGGTGGTCGATTTGTCTTGGCTTGGCTCTTTTGTCGCAGATCCGAACGGTAAGACAAAGCAAAACTTGAATATTATTCTATTAAATAATTTGTTATTGTTTAATACCCAATCACAGTACTTCATGAATTGTTTATGAAATTATTACTCCTAGGCATGTGAGGGGGATTCCGTCCGTTCGCATATCAAATTTGTTTAATATCTGTATGTACGTCCTATTGCATTCATTTAGAAAAGTGATAATCATAAAATTAAATTTAGGGTTGACCATTTTTCTTTATGTTTATTTAATGATTCTCGCAAGTTCTCAGAAATCACTGCAGGCCCGTGGGTGCCACTTAGGTAGTCAGGCGTCGTTCGGATTGAAATAAAAAAAATAGATGTAAAGTATTTTGAATTTTGAGAATATTGATGTTTTGTTTGAATTAAATCTCTATTGCATAAAATTTAATGTATTTATAATACATACTCTAATATAAATTTTGTGTATTTAGAATTATTTTAATTTGGACAATTTCTAAATAAATTACAAATCATTATTGTTGTCGCAACATATACCACAAACCATTGCCACTAACTGCCACCATCCCTATTGAAATAGATCAAATTAGAGTTATGTACTCTAAATAAAGAAAAATTCTCAAACCTAGGATTTGTTAGATGTCACCATCATCGCCTAAAACCACCAACCACAGCCATCAGTTACCATGGTTCTCCACTGTCGCGCACAATTGCGTTGCTTCAAATTATTACAACCACTATCGACTAAAGACCACCACAATCTTTGAACATTATTTTGCATTTATTTTACTTCAAGCAAAAAAAAAATCTCTTACATTTATTTTATACTAATTCAAACAACTCTTAAGCATTTCAAATGCAATGCATTACGCTTTATTTATTTTACATTGTATTAATTTTTCAGCCAGCCAAATAGCCCCTAAGTTGAAAAGGTTAGATTTTCTTGATTTAAGTTTAATCATAATAAATGTCAAATTTTTAATTATTCATATATTACACTTATCATAATTCTTATTTAATTATTTTGTGATTCATTATAATAATCTGAAGATATTTACAACCCCTTGTGCTGACACTTCACTGTATTTTGATTGGTCTGACTTTATTGACGAAATATTAACTAGCTGATAGACTCACGGCATCTATATATAATTGATTAACATGATTTGTTCTCGTTGAAAAAAAAAATATATTGGTTTGAACATATAGATTTGAACTAATCATATGATTGCCTCACTGATTTATTGGTAAATACATGCTAGTGGTTACTGTGCCAAACACCCCTGAGTTTGTTAAATGAAACTAATTGAGTCATTGTCAATTTGTCGTTCTTTTTTTTTTCATCAAATAAAGCTAATTTAGTGCTTGGCATATCAAGTAAAATTTATTTTAAAAGGTTGCGTAACACACAAATAATGTTATAATGGGTGTTACAGCCATTAATTAATGCATTTGATAAAATCATATATTTAGGTTTCAATTTAGTACAAATTCACTAGCTGTTAAACCTATTATGATATAAATTACATTAAGATATTCTTATCCATTTTTTTTCAACTTATCAAAGGACCGTAAGGCATCTCAGTCTTTCCTAATGAGATGAAAATCAATGCGTAACGTTCTTGAATGCCACTTGTATTATTGGGGACGGGTGGGATTCATTTTTTCTTCGTAAGTTTTGTCTATTTCCTGTCAATTTTAAAAATTATGGCAAGTGTAAGCTAAGTTCCATTTGCCCAAACCACGTGGCTCTTCAAATCTCACTTTAATTTCAGGTTAACTTGTGTTTGCTTTGCAATTCTATTAAATTCGGATAAGAAAAACCTGCTGGTCAATGGCAAAAACGCTGATTTTACACTCTTTTGTCTGGTTCATGTCCATCTTTAACCATATAATTAACTTTTATGTTTAATAGTTCAAAATTATTTATATGATGTGTATGTAAATTTTGTTGGCCAACCACTCTAATTGATGATCGGCCACATTTAGCCACTTTAGATGTATTATTTAAAGTTTTATCGATAAATGCCGATAAAAGTTTGGTGTTTGTCGATGTTTTATGACTCCCGTGAATTATGAGTCATAGATTTTATAGTTCTGATAGTATTTTGGATTCTCAAGTTTCATTCAATTCTATAAATATTTGAATAAACTAATCAAAATTTTGAATGCAGGGCCAGTGTTCTATAAGGGATGGTATCATCTTTTTTACCAGTATAACGGTGGTGGCGCAGTTTGGGGTAATATTACTTGGGGTCATGCTGTTTCTCGTGACCTAACCCATTGGCTCCACCTCCCAGTCGCTATGGTGCCTGACCATTGGTATGATATCAATGGTGTTTGGACTGGCTCTGCCACTGTGCTACCTAATGGAAACCTCATCATGCTCTACACTGGTTCCACCAACACCACTACCCAAGTCCAATGCCTTGTTGTCCCTACTAACCCTGCAGACCCCCTACTCATTCATTGGCATAAACATGAAGCCAATCCTGTCTTAATCCCCCCTCCCTCTATTCTACCCCATGACTTTCGTGATCCAACCACTGCATGGACTGACCCTTCTGACCCATCCACCTTCCTTGTTGCCATAGGCTCCAAGGATGACTCATCCAACCGCCATGCTGGTGTAGCATATGTATATGCCACACGAGATTTCCTCTCTTACAAACTTCTCCCTGATGTGCTCCACAGAGTTGAGGGGACGGGCATGTGGGAGTGCATTGATTTTTTTCCTGTAAGCGTTGATGGGCAAGCTGGGCTTGACACATCGGAGAAGGCTGGAGAGAGAATTAAACACATTTTGAAAGCTAGTCTAGATGATGATCGACATGATTATTATGCTATTGGGAGGTATGATGCTAATGAGAACAAGTGGGTGCCTGATGATGCTGAGAAGGATGTTGGAATTGGACTTAGGTATGATTGGGGCAAGTTTTATGCAGCTAAGACATTTTATGATCATCACAAGAGAAGACGGGTCTTATGGGGATGGGTTGGCGAGACAGATAGTGAACAAACTGATGTCTCAAAGGGTTGGGCCTCTATCATGGTAACTTCTTAATCTATAATGATTACTTATTTTGCAATTTTTTTTTTTAATTGAAAAATTATGCCCCAAAAATAATCTAAAAAATAACTCATGTCATTCATTATCACTTGATTACATAAATTAATCAATAATCTTCCAAATCAGAAGCGCATGTCTGTTTTATTGAGTCACCTAACAAGGTGCATGGAAATCAAGGTTCTTTCTTTTTTTATTAATTTATCTAAGAGTAGCAGAACTTCTCATTATCAATATTTTTTTTAATCATTTATAGATATAATATCGTAAAATTCTTTTGCTTTTAGTGATGATATATCGCTCAAAATTGTAAATTTTTTGATGTCATTCTTCTATTTTTCTAGCTTACTCTTGCTGAAATGTCCCTTGACGATTTTAACCCAACATGAATTTATTAGCTTACTCGCAGCTAATTGTTTCTGACAATTTGATCGCTGAGCTAATAAGATCTAAAAAGTTAAGATTATATATATATATTTTTTTTATGAAAAGAAAATTGGCTTAATTTATGATGATGCAACATAATTAGTTTTCATTTGAGATTCACTCGATTCTTGTTTATCAATTTGACTGCAGAGCATCCCTCGAACGATACTGTTCGATTCTAAAACGGGTAGCAATCTCCTCTTCTGGCCTGTAGAGGAAGTTAACTTCCTCCGCGCTAAAAGCTACGAATTCTCTTCCATTGACGTCTTGCCGGGCTCCGTCGTGCCGCTCAACATGCCGGCGAATGCGGCCCAAATTGACATTGAGGCGGAGTTTGAGGTGGAGAAGATGGCGGTAACGATGGCAGTGGAGGCCGACGTTGGCTACAATTGTAGCACTAGTAATGGGGCAAGTGGGCGCGGTCTTCTCGGACCATTCGGCCTACTCGTCCTCGCTGATAAGGATCTCGGCGAGCAGACTGCCACATACTTTTATCTCTCTGTTTCTGTTGACGGCACCACTCAAACGCATTTTTGCCAAGATGAAACCAGGCAAGTAAATTAACCTGAATATTATATATAAAACTCATTTTAGATCAAATTGAAATGCTTTAAATTTCATTCTAATGCTGAATTTGCATCTATTTTATAAAATTTAAAATAATTCAACAAGTTTTAGATTTGTCCACATTGCTTTGTCAGCTGCTCTGATCGTTTTCTGATTTTTATTTATTCAAAACTTATTAGTTTTGGTAATAAGGGTATTGCTGCAATTAATGAATAACTTTTTGTTTAATTAATGTGCAGGTCATCTCGTGCGAGTGACATAGTGAAGAGAGTAGTGGGCTATACAGTACCAGTTCTTCACGGCGAGATGCTGACCGTGAGAATACTGGTAAGTTTCGATTTTATAGTGAGAATAATTATTGGCCACTGTGACAGAATTTGGGCTGGATTTTGAAGGCTAAGCTTGTACGAATGCATTTCATTGCACTAATATGTTTTGTTCAGGTTGATCACTCAATAGTGGAAAGCTTTGCACAAGGTGGAAGGTCTGCGATTACTTCTCGCGTCTACCCAACGAAGGCATTCCACTCAGCTAAAGTATTCCTATTCAATAATGCCACCGCTGCCTCTGTAACGGCAAAGTCGATAAAGATTTGGGAGATGGAATCAACTTTCAAGCAAAATTATGAGGAACACGCATACCAATTCTCATAATCCTAATTTGTATAATGGCTATGAATATGTACGTAACCCTCTATTAGGCTAGGTCTTGTAATTGTACTTTTCTCTTGGATTAAATTAGTTCTCTCAAGTCATAGCACTCTTGTACGCCTCGAAGAAGAATCATAAGATTTTTTTTTTCTTTATTATTTTTTATCGAGATTTTCTTTTTTTTTCCCATATTTATTGTTGCACAAGAAATCCAACCTTGATTTAGGTGCAATTAATCTCACACAACTTTAAGAGCTAGATTCAAGATTACCAGCCAACCAAGAAGGATCGCTCTACAAGAATTGCTTGTTTATGTTTGGTTCATTTTTAAGTTTGTCGAGCTTATTAACGAGCGACTGGTTAATCAATCATTTAATAAAAAAACTCTACTTAATTGAGTGGCTCGATAACCAAGCTTATACCAAAATAAGACACCTTAATCCAAGGTTCGTTAAATCATAAGCAACAAAGCAAACACTTACAAGGGAGGAGAGAGGCGTGCTCTGAAATGCAAATGCTTCACTAATATTTTTAGTTATATAGAGCAAAACCAAAACTGTCCAATCAATGTAGGACTAAACTTCACAATATTTTACATTTTATTTATCATTTTTAAGCTTGTCGAGCTTATTAACGAGCGGAGGCGAGAGAGGCAGGAATAACAATTTTTTTATTAAGTAATATATTATTTAGTGAAAAATAATTATTTTATTAAGTAAAATAAATTATTTATTAATTTTATAATTCATTTATAAAGTAATAAACCCATTTCCTAAGTTATTAATTTAGTTAAATTAATTTAACAATATTTATTTTTAAAACTATTTATTCATTTCAGACTAATTTGAGTGGAACACGAGACTTAACCGAGCTCTAATCAAGCTTCTTAAAGGGCTTTGTTCATGAGTTTTAAATGATATTGTTTATAAACATAAATTAACTGAACGACAAGATGTTCAAGCTCATTTATTTAGCTATCGAATATTTTTAAGGTGTTTAATCTTGTTCATTTTGCTTATCAAATGAATATAAACGAGCTCTTATCGAGCTGAGTCACAAGCAACTTGTCAAACGCTTGGTTTATTTGCAGCCCTATTCATGAAAAAATGTTTCAAACAAAAGAATTTTATTTTGAAAAGGGGATTTGGTTGCTAGACAATCTTTACTCATCAAACTTAATTCAACCGAAAAAGGATAATTGATAATTAAGAATAAGTTAGTCCTATACCATATTGAATCCAAATTTACACTAAAATAGAAGTATACATGAACAATAGGAAGTTGGAAGTTTGAGGAGCTTATAAGACCTCAATGAATTTTCCCTGAGGCACACTAAGACGAAAGCAATACTATCACTTGATGTGGAAGCTAGTACACTTAAAAAAAAGTTATAAAGATGGTGATGATAGTCTAATCAATACAACATAATATCAATCATATATTTTAAACCTAGCAGTTATAATAGAAAATAAAATGTTAAAAAATAAAGTGCATAAAGTAAAAATTAGATTGAGCACACCAGATTTATAGTTGTTTGATCAAACCATATGGTATGTCCACTCTATGGAGTCCTCATCTCTAGGTATTGTACTATCACTAGAGTGTATCTCCTTTAGCTCCCACAGCTAAGCAGAGAAGCTCTTACAAAATCTCTTCCACCAACCTGATGCGACAGATGACCGTAATCCTTTCACAGGCATATAACCTTAAATCATTTTTCTACCTATTGGAAATGGTAGAGAACTGAAATCGTTTCATAGGTAGAGAACCTCAAATCCTTTTTCTCCCTCATAGAGATGACAAAGAACCGAAATCCTTTCACAGGAAGAGAAGCTCGAATTCCTTTCACCCTTTCCAATGCGGCGGAGTAGCCGGATGATTCGAACAAAGATATCTTCTTCTAAAAACTTCCCTCAAGATAAACCTTGACATATATAGGAACTCAGGTGCAAGTTCACTGGAGCAACCATGCCAAAATCTCTCTCATCCTCCTTTTAAACCCACACGGATCTTCTCTCTTTCTCTCTCTAGCTAAATGCTCTCTCTTCAAGCTTTCTCCAGAAGAAATATATGAATGTCAAAAAGATACTTACAAAGTATTATGAGAAAGCTTAAATATAGGGCTTTTAAAAATCCTAAAAAATTTAATTTAGTCATCAAAGATTATATAGTATGATCGTATGATCGTCTAGTATGGTGTATAGAATTTGACATGTTAGTAGTATATGATCATCAATATGAATGACCAGTCATGCAGTATGATTAGATCAATCGAAATGCAATTCATTAAGGATGAATCATGGGATGACCAAATATATTATCTCTATTGATCATATAGTATAATTTATTTCATACAGTATGATCAAAATATCAAAATTAAGTAGATTTAATTGATTAATTATAGAATTAAATTATGTAATATTTTAAACATCGTACAATACGATTAGATTTTTATAGTATTTATATAATAACTTTTCAAATTTAATTTTTTTGTCTAATTTAATAAATGGTGGGGTTTCTAATTATAACAAATCTTCTAGTATGATGTGGTATTAGTACTATATGAGCAGTTATAGCTAAAAAAAATTTAGAAAAAATAAAATATTTTAATTAATTTCCATAACATCAGATCATACAGTATTATATATAAAAAATTAAAATATTTAAAATTATTTTTTCTCCCCTTGTGTATGTGTACATGATCATCAGTCTAGCATGTACCCTTACAAGACTTGACTCAAGAAATTAAAAATAAATAAATGAAATTATAGTAACTTTCAATATAGCCTAGTTTACCCCATCTTGAGCCTTGAATTTTCTAATAATGGTGTATGTTATACCTGAAATGTTAATTAACACACAAATAAATATGCATTATAAATATAAGGAAAGATATATAAATAATCAATAATATTTGTCTTAATCAAAATCATAATCTCCAGAGCCCGAGTTGCAATAATCTCTCTCTCTCTTTTATGAAAGAAAATATTATTGGTTGAATTTACAAGCTAAAAATTTTTTCTCCTGATCTCCTTCTTATTAAAAAAATTATATTAAAAAAATAAGAAAGCATTTTTTTTAAAAATTTTTAGGATAAATAAAGTCTTAAAACTAAATAATAAAAAAATTTTAAAACTAAATCATAAATATAAACAACCATAATACATTCTGCCCCTTTGGTATTGTAAAAATGAAGAGATAAAATAACACCTAAAACTAAAATAAATACATAAGAAAATAACAAAATACATAAAAAAACAAAAACATAAAATTATGATTAAAACACAATAAAAATCAAACAAACAATAGAGATAAACAATCACATAAAATACATAAACAAAACACATAAATAAACCTTAACATATTTATATCTAATTAAAATTAACAATTGAATCCTTAACTATTTAGCATAAGTTTGTTACCTCATCATTATGCTCCTATTCTAATGATTGAGAAGATAGGCCGGCCTAGTAGATTTTTTGCTTCTTATCATTTTCCTTTATTGCATTTTTCTTATTTTTGCCCTTTTTCTTTATTGGACAAGTTTCTAAATTTGGGCATTCATATTTTAGATGTCCAAATTTCCTACACCCAAAGTAAATAAAGTCATAACATAATATAACATTTTTATCATTTTTATCATTGCTCCACTTTTGTTAATGCTTATGCTTTTGCTTTAATAATTTTTTTAATTTGTTTATTATCAATTCTATCTCACTGCTCTCATTATATACAGCCACATTCATCCATGTTATTATCTTTTAACACTATAGTATTCTCATCACCTATATCAAAAGTCTTTGTCTCATACTTTGCTTGTAGGCAATGAGTGAGTCGATTAGATTATCAATAGAATAAGTATTCAAATCTTTTTATTCATATATAACCATGACTTTGGCATCAAATTTATCAACCAGACAATGTAGAATTTTGTTAACATTTTCAAAGTTAAGTTCTCTACCTAAAGCATGTAAATATGGTATTATCTAAGTAAATCTAGAATCAATGTCTAAGATAGTCTAATAAGATTTCATGCTAAAAAGTTCATAGTCATGTAGTAATAAATTTAACCTAGATTGTTTGACTTCACCAGTACCTTCATATGTAATGCATAGCCTATCCCAAATATTATTGCATATTATATAATACGAAACTCTTATATAGTTTTTAGAAGTTAAAGCACGGAGAATGCAATTCAAAGATTTAGCATTTAATTAAGCATAAATTTATTCTTCTCTACTCCAATAAGTAAAAGGAATATTTATATTGACTCCTTTAATAATTTGTGATGGTACAAAATTGCCAGTTTAAATCATAAGCCACATTCTAAAATTAATAAATTGTAAAAACATAGACATGTAAAATTTTCAAAAATAAAAAGGATATTTTTAAAAAAGTGGCAGATGAGATATTAAATAACACTCTATAATGTTTCTATTTCTAAAGTGTGTCATAGATCATTTTTCTCAAGGTTTTTTAAAGTGCTACTTTTTAGATCGGCTCCAATACCACTTAAAAGTTAGGGGAGGTTGTAAGACCACAATGAACTATCCCTAAGGCACACTAAGATGAAAGTAATACTATCACTTGAAATAAAAGCTAGTAATTTTATTAAAAGTTATAAAGATGGCGATGATAATCTAATCAACACAACATAATAGATTTTTAGCGAAGCAGTTATACAAAAAAAGAATATAAAAAAATAAAGTGCAAAAAATAAAAATTATAATAAACCTACGTGTTATAATGGTTTGGTCAAACTATGACCTACGTTCACTCCCTAGAGTTCTTCTCTCTAGGTATTGCACTATCACTATAGTGTCTCTCCTTTAGCCCCCAAAGCTAGGTGGAGAAGCCCTTACAAAATCTCTTCCACTAACTCGTTGTGGCAGATGACTGTAATCTTTTCACAGGCAGAGAATCATAATCCTTTCACAGGCAGCAAATATCAAATCATTTTTCTCCCTCATGGAGATGGCAAAGACCCATAATCCTTTCATAGGCAGAGGACCTCCAATCTATTTCACCTTTCTTGATGCGGCAGAATAGTTGGGTCCTTTAACATAAAAGAGATCTTCTTCCCAAAACTTTCCTAAAGACAAATCATGACACATGGAAGAACTCAGGTGCAAGTTCATCGGATTAACCATATGGAACTCTCTCACACACTCCCTTGAAACCCACAAATATCTTCTCCCTTTCTCCAGAAGAAATTAAATCAATGAATACCAAAAAGACACTTATACATTTTTTTGAGAAAGCTTAAATATAGGTCTTTAAAAACCCCTAAAAATTCAATTCAGTCATTAAAGATCGTACATTATAATCATATGATCACCTAATATGTTGTACAAGATTTGACTTATTAGTATTATATGATAATCATTATGAATGACCAGTCATACTATGTGATTAGTTCAATAAAAATGTAGTTTGTTTAGGATGAATCATGCGATGATCAAATATCATCTTTGTTGATCGTACAATATGATTCAATTTATATAGTACGATTAAAATATCAAAATTAAATATATTTGATTGATTAATCACAATATTAAATTAGGTAATAATTTAAAAATTGTACACTACAATTTGGTTCGTATAATATGAATAAAAAACTTTTTAAAAATTAAAAATTTTGCCTAATTTAATTAATGACACGGTTTCTAATTAAAACATATCGTCCAATATGATGTGGTGATTGTAATGTATGAACAATTATATTTTAAATTTTTTTTAGGAAAATAAATTATTTAATTAATTTCTATAATATTATATCATATAGTATGATGTACAAAAAATTAAAATTTTAAAATTATTTTTACTCCCCTTGTGTGTGTGCATTCTGTCATCAGGCTAGCATGCATCCTTATAAGACTTTACTCAAGAAATTAAAAATAAATAAATAAAAATTATAGACTTTTTCAGCATAACATATTCTACCCTATTTTAAGCCATGAATATTCAAATAATGGTATATGTTGAACCTGAAATGTTAATTAACATACAAACAAATATACACTGCAAATACTAGGATAAATAAATAATTAATCAATAATATTTGATATCATCAATATCATAAACTTGGGAGCCTCAATTGTAATAGAAGTAACTTTTATTTTACTTATATTCATTTTTTCTAAGGTATGAATATTTAAGGAATATTAAGCCTTGTTATTTTATAATTCTTTATAAAATTTGAGTTTTTGATGAAAATCATTTTATTAAAAGAGAAAAAAAGAACTTACCCCTTAAAAGTTATCTCAGAGAGTTCAGGCACTATGTTGAATTCAATAAAGTTATCCATTAAAGAGAATCTTGAAAACTCTTGGAACAAAGTCATCTAAATATCTGTTGACCCCATTTTTATATGAGGTCATTAGGACCAATCTAGACCCTAGGATCAATCCAAATCTTAAATTAATATAAGATTAAAGCTTTTTCAAACCTTAAACTAATTCAAACTTTAAACACATCCAAACTTCAAACCCATCCAGATCTCAAATCTAATTTAAACTTTGATCCAACCTCTAATCTAGCTTTAACCCAATCCAATCATTTTTAATCATCCAAATGATTATAAATGATTTAAATAATTCAATTGTAATCATTCAAACCCAAAACTCATTTTAAATCTAGTTTTCTAGACCAAAATCTAAGATTCGAAGGCCCTAACTTTAAAGATTTTTTTAGTGAATTTTCAAACATTTCAAATCAAAGTCAAATGACCCCCAAATCATGATCTATCAATTGTATATTTATTAAGCATGTCTCTAGGGACTACCCCCCAAATTTGAACTCATTATGAGACCTCTAGTCTTAGAAACTGAATATACTTCTAAAGATTATAAAACCTTTAAATATTTATGGCATATGCCACTGGTCTTGCCATCTAGTGGAATTTGACCTTAAAGTTTTCTCCAAAGCCTATAACCACATCCAAACTATTGATTATGAAATGTTGAGTAGTAAACTGCATCTTGGTGAATTCACTTTGCCCCCAAGTTGACTAGGGGTTAAAACGACCAAAATGCCCATCAAGGGTAATTTTGGAGTTTTCTCTAAACTTCAACATAGCTCTTTCAAATCAAACTCTGAAACCTCCTCCAATGCATCCTAAATATCATTAGGAGTGCATAGGACCCAAACCCAGGTCTTCGGTCAACCTGGTTGACAAAAAAGCCCTTAAGGGCCAAAATGATCATTTTAACCATTTGGACCATTCTAACTATTGAATATACAGCATCCAAACTCCAAATCTCAAACCAAACCCATTAAGCTCAAGCGGAGGTCTTAGGTTAACTTAGATGACCAAGTCAACATAGGATGACCAAATAACCTCTTTAAGGTTAAATAGGTTAATCCAACCCATTTAATCAAAATTTGAATCCTTAAATCTATTTCATTTTATATTTAAAATAAATTCTATTTCACCCCAAGTCAAATCATATTTGGTTTGACTTGATTAAACTTATCCCATTTGGACAAACCTTTAACCATGATCAAACCTCAACCAATTCAAATCATCCAACCTATATCAAGCTTTAAACTAATTCCATATCATGGCTTAGTCATGTCTTAGCCATTATTCAATCAAACCCATATATATTTGACCAACTCAACTCACTACACTTGGTCAAACCTCTTTTTTAAAGCATTCAAACTCTAACTTTAAGTCATCAAATCCCCTTTGAATCATCTAAACACCTCTCTAAGCTCTACCCCTTGCCACCTCATTAAGGTTTGACCTGTTGACTAATTAAATAAGTTAACTAATGATTAAAAAAGCATTAATAGACTAAATTAGCATCTCTCATCATGATTTAGTATGGGATATACTCACCACTTGCTCTCCCTACACATCTAGACATTCTTAAGGATATTTAGCATTAATCTAGGATTTACCTAATCAATCCCAACCATTTAAATACAAGTTAGAAGAGATAACTACCATGACTCTTCCAAAAAAAGTCATGATGGCTTTTCATTTCAAAAAACCCTCCATCTCCAACAATATTGAGCCCATCAAAATGATGATTTATCTTCTCTAATTAAAGGAAAGGCTTCCCCAAGCATTTCCCCACCTTTTCCAAGCTTAAAAACCCCTTTTAGTGAAGAGAGAGAGATATAATGAGAGAAAAAAGAATTTCAACAACAATATTCAATCCATCCATCAAAAGTCTTTTATGTCTTTAAAGAAGTTGAAGAGGACATCTCCAGCTTTCTAATAAGCCAAAGAAATAAAAAATCTATTTGTTGGATTGTATGTTATTCCAATTTTTAGATAAAATATAAATTTAAAATTTCTCTCATTCTAAGATGCATGTAGCCACCAAACTCTTGGCATTGGAATATTATGATATCAAGAGATTATGTTTTAAATTTAATGAAAATCCAATGGTTGGATAGAAAGTTATGGGGATTGGAAATTTCTTGTTCATTTTTGAACTATATTGGCTTTAAATCAATCAGAGTTGTCTGACCATACATTTTGCACGATCATATAACCCAGAAAGTGCCATGTCACCCTATCTAGAATGGTGCATCTACAATGGGATTTGAACTCATCCCATTTAGAAATGTGTTGGGCGATGTGGTGCAATCTCATGCATCCGTTCAAATCGTGGTAGATCAGATGGCCAATCTGGCCGTCCGACATATATATGTGGCACATCGCTATGCACAATGTGTCCACCATGTTTCACTGCAAGTTTCAACACCATAAATGGTAGTGCCGACATTTTTTTTATTTAAATTGAATAAAAAAATCAATTTAATAGCTAGAATTTTAAAAATTCATAGAAAATCTATTTAGCCACAAAATTGAGTGTTTCTAGGCTTGTTGGAAAGGGGTTCAGCACTATTATTTATTAAAATTAAAATCAAAGTGTTTTGATTACTTGATTATGAGATACTAGATTTAGAGGTCATTAGTTAATAAAATAAAGCAAGTCAAAATTCAGCTTTTTTAGGGACTAAGAAATGTAAAAAATTTTTAATAAATCAAAATTAAATAAAAAATTACAAATAATACATCAAACTAAACAAAAATAGATCTTCTATTTAGGATAAATAAAACCCCCATCACTGATCTTTAATTTGACTTTTATTTAAGTTTTAGTGAAAATTAATATTTAACTAAATAAAAGAATTTATAATTATTAAAAATTATAATTAAATTTTGAACACCTGAAAATACTCCCATTGATCACCCCTAACCTTTGGGAGTGATTTCATTCTATTTAGGATGAGTTTGGATTAAAATAATCAAAACCTTCTTAATTAAATAATTTAAAAATTAATTAATTAACCAAACTTTGAAAAATCATAACTAATTCTAAAAAATTCTAAATTGAGAAAACTAAAAAACATTATACTTTATGTAAGATATAATGTTTTTTAAAAATATCAAAACATAAAAAATCAGTTAAAATCAAAAAGTCAACTTTTTAGTCAACTTTAGTTCAAAGTTTAACTCAAACTTAAACAATTCATAACTAATTATAAAAAAATTCAATTATAGAAAACTTATACTCTAAATACTCATCTTAAGGTCCAGTATTTAAGAAAAATATTAAAACCCAAAAATCTTCTTTTACCAAAAAGTCATAATTTGGCTCCTTTAATTAATGCATTTAAATAATTCATAAAAAAATCAGTATTTAAATTAAAAATCAAGAAAACTTTGATCCCATATTAAAACCAACAACTTATCACTTTAATTAAAATTTTTCAACTTTTAAATCTTTAATCAATAAAGCTATTTAATTTATATCGATTAGTTGAGTAACCCATGCCTATGAGGCCATTAACTTAGCCTCAAGGAAAATGAAATAAATTTCATAGCTATGATTTAATAAAGGTAGTAATAAATGAACACTTAAATACACTTTAAAATCAATTAAAAAAATAATAAGATTTAAATTTGAATCAAATTTCCCTTAAGCCTTCAATGAACCAAAACATCAAACAACTTTAATTAATTGTCCTACATAAGCCATATCCAAACCACTGAACTTACCTCATACACTTTAGATGGTTTGCTAGGACAATAACTCTAGTATTTGGCTAAACTGGTGTTTTACTTTCTTATTATTGTGTGCTAGGTTTTTCGAGCTTTCACTACATATTGGTTGATATAACTGCTTGATGTGATTATTTAGTTATATTTAATGAAATATGTTAATTGATTTGATTGCCGTTAGATTACCCTTAAGCTAGGTGTTGCAACTTGAGCTCATGAGTTTATATTTTTGATGATAATAATATTACTGCTCACATCTTTATGTCTCATAGTATTTATATTATATATTTATTTCTGTGTGTACTAACATTTCAAAAATATCATGCACCATCAAACAAAAATTCAAGGCTAAAGATGGGTAGAATAGGTTACACTGTAAATTCTTTTTTAATATTTATTGGTATATTTTTGATTTCTTGAGTCAAGTCCTATATTGTTGTATGCTAGCTTGGTGACCATACACACACATAATCAGGGGGTATGAGATTGAGTCAAAACAAGAAGTTTAAGTTTTGAACTAATTGTACTGTACGATTTATATCATGCTATACAATCAGCTTATATGAACAATTCACTTTGATAATTATGAAATTTTTAACTAATCGTACTGTACTATTCACATCATACATGCGATCTATTTAAATAAGGAATCATAATCATCAACAATCAATTTGGGTAATATTTTAATATTCAAAATCTATGTCTAATCATATCGTATGATTCATATCGTACTATATGAAATATAACAATTATGCCTAAATCGATCATGTGATTAAGTGTATAATTATTATTAAATTATTCAATAAGATTATATAGGATGATCGGGGACAATCATACTGGATAACCTGAGAAATATATAGGATGATTCTTATTCATTTAACATCATCCAAAATGAAATACCATACTTTACTACTAATCATACTAGACGATCGTAGTATCGTATAGGACAATCATAAAAAACACTTCAATTGATTGTATAAGATAATTCTATTTATATTGTCTGTAAGATTTATTTTGTTCTAATGGTATAAGATGATTTAATGATCGTACTGGGTGATATTTGATGACAAAATTAAGCCTTTAGTGTTTTTAAAAGCCCTCTATTTAGGCTTTCTCAAGACACTTGGCAAGTGTCTTTAGCATGCATTGAGTCATTTTTCTTATGGAGAAAACTTGAAGAGAGAGCCTTGAAAGGGAGAGGGGAAAGGGTGGAGTATGAGAGGGAGAAGATCCTTGTGGGTTTTAATAAAGTGTGGAGGGGGTTTCACACAGTTACTCTGGCATGCTTGCACCTTAGTACCATCTAGTCAAGGTTTATCTTTAGGGATATTTTGGGAAGAAGATCTACTTAATATCGAAGAACCAAGCTCTGCTGCACGGGGGAAGGTGAAAGGTATTCAAGGTTATCTGCCAGTGAAAGGATTCATAGTTCTCTACCATCACAAGGAGGGTGAAAAAGGATTCCAGGTCCTCTACTGCACTGGGTTAGTGGAAGTGATTTTGTAAGGGCTTCTCCACCTAACTGTTGGGGGCTAAAGGAGAGTCACTAAAGGCTTACTGCAATACCTGAAATGGGAGGTTCTAGGGAGTGGACCTAGGCCAGAGTGACCTAAACACTATAAATTATGGTGTGTTCATTCTTAATATTTTTTGCATTTTTATTTTTTTATGATTTACTGTTTGGTTGACAAACTCTAATTTTTTACTATTATGAAATTAATCTTCTTCTATATTAGGAGATAAAATTGATTTTTTTTAGATATTTTAAAAAAAACTTTATTAATGGTTTTTCTTTTTATCCAAAAAGTTTTAAATTACTAATTCACCCCCTCTTGGTTAGCCTCAGGCTAGTTCTTAAAGTTCTAATAACTTTCATGAACTTTCAAGTGGTATCAGAGCAGGATTTATAAATTAAGTTTTAGAAAACTTTTGGAAAAAGTTCAATTTCTAACTCTAGAAATTTTAATACTATGGAAGGATATTCAATCACGTGACCACCTTTTATTTAATAATATTTCTTTTGAGTTTTGAAAAATTTGTTTGTCTACTTTCTTACAGTCAATTGATTATCAAATGTGGCATACGATTCAAACTAGTTATTCTGTACCATTGTGTATTATAGATGGAGTCAAAATTGATATTTCTTTTATTGAATGGAGTAGAATAGAATAAATCAATGCTCAATTGAATGTTAAATGCTTAAACTATTTTTGTTATGCTTTGAATTTTGAATATTATATGAGAATCTCTACATGCACTAATGGAAGGGATATTTGGGATAGATTATGCACTACTTATAAAGATACAAATAAAGTCAAGAAATCTAAGTTGAATATTCTAATGTATGATTATGAACTTTTTTGTATGAAATCTTATAAGACGATCTTATACATGTATACTAAGTTTATTCAAATTATGACATCATTACATGCATTTGGTAAAGAACTTTCAAAATTTGACAAGGTCAATAAAACTCTACATTATCTACCTATAAGTTTCATGCTAAAGTCACTTCTATATATTAATCAAAAGACTTAAATGATTATTCTATTGATAATATGATTGTCTCACTCATTGCCCATGAGTAAAGTGTGAGTCAAAGACTTTTGGATGGAGGTGAAATTATAATGATAAAACTTGAAGACACGGATAAAAGATAATTAGTAGATGATGAGAGTAAGGAATATCATCAATAATAAGCAAATTTGAAAAACTACTAAAGCGAACATTAACAACAGTAAAAGGGGAATAAAGGTAGAAAAGGTTAGCCTGCTTGGATTTATGTGGTTTTGTTCTCTAGTTTCTTCGATTGTTTGGATTTGGTGTTTAAGGCGCTCATTTAGCATGGTGTGTCTCTCTATGAGCTCTCAATTTTCTATTGTTTCGCTGTGGATTTTTCATTTTCTCTTACTCCTTTCTTGTGTTTTTTAGCATTTCCTTTATTATTTTTTGTTCTTTCATTTTGATTTGCCTTTTGGTCTTTGCATTTCTGGGGGATGATGACCCCGTCATCATCTAACTCTACTTTATCGACTATTTTGAATAGCAAATATCGCTCCTTCAAGGAAGTGCTTGTTGGTTCCTCTTCTTCTTCCCCTCCCTTTCATTTTGTCAAGTCTTCGTTTAAGGGTTTCCTAGACTTATTGTTTTAGGATGCAGTGGTGTCACAATTAGTAGCTCCCTTTGCGCTTACTCTGGTTGGTAAATTTTCTCTAAGGCGCCTTAATCTCGATATTATTTGCAAATTTTTCATGAACTTGAAATTGTCTGGATCTTTTCATATCGGTTTGCTTGATCCATATTATGTGGTGATCCAACTGACAAATGAATTTGATTACAGTCGGATTTTCATGAGGAGATCTTATTTAATTTAGGCTTGTCAAATGCGGCTCCTTAAATGGACTCCTGATTTTGATGTTAGCGAGGAATCTCCTATTGCTCCTGTTTGGATCTTTTTCCTAAATCTTAGATTGCATTTCTTTAATTCTCAAGTCCTCTTTGGTCTTTCTTCCATTTTGGGTCGGCCTCTGCAAACCGAACAGGCTCAGGCCTCTATCTCTCGGCCATCTGTGGCTCGTGTTTTGGTTGAACTGGATATTTCTAAAAAACATCCTACCAAGATTTAGATAGGTTCTGAATTAAATGACTACTTTCAAAAGGTTGAATTTGTAAACTACCCTATCTTTTGTTTTCATTGTAGGAAGCACGACCATGGTTTGAGTGATTACTTTAAATTACATCCACACCTTAAGAAGGATAAAGAGAATGTTAGGCTTTCTAAAGTGCACGAGGGTAATGGTGAAATATCTCATGAAGGTACTTCCAATGATCAGGCTAATGTTGTTTTGAATCAGTCTGTGGTGGATGGTAAAGGTGAAATTTCTTAGGGAATTGAAGTGGTTCTTTCTTTGCCTAGTTCCTCTCAGACCGATCCTTCCCCTTCACTTGATGGTGATTTACCTAATGCTCAAACCATAGAACCTATTATGGATAGCACATTTGTTCTAACTATTGGGAAGAAACACATTTTACTTACCAATCTTAATAGCTTACCTCCTGATCTGTCTCTTCCTTCTGACTCTCAATATGCTCTATCTAAATTAGTTGTTTCTGATATTAATACTAACTGCTCTAATTATATTAATCCTTTGATAATGAATGAGCAGGTTATTGATCTAATCCCTGAAAGAGCTATTTTTATTTTACTGAAAAATGATTTGCCTCATCAAGAGATTCAACCAATTACCAAAACCATGAGTATGAAGGAATTTAGTGAAGGATTTGTGATTAATGTTTCTACCTTGAAGGATGGTGTGTTCTATTTGGAAGGTGAGCCTTCATATAATATTAATATTAATAATAAGCTTTCTTTACCCGATCATTACCATTGTGACGATTTTACTGATACGGAGGTGGATATTTTGACAAAATACTTTGCTAGAGAAGATCATAATTTGAGCTTCTCCAAGGGGCATGCCAAAATAGGTAGAAAACCAAAAAATGTTGTATTACAGTCTCCTAGAAGCACACGCTCACATACTTCTCATTAATTTATTTTTTTATGTTTAACACAATTATTGGAATGTCCAGGGCATTGGTTGCCCCTCTTCTAAGGTTAGAGTTAAAAATTTATGTCATATTCATAAGGTGTCTATTCTTGTCTTGCTTGAGCCTCTTATTTCTATGGATAAATTACCTGGTACTGCTAAATTCCTAGGTTTTAAAAATGATAAATCGAATGCTGCTAATAAAATTTGGCTTTTTTGGAAGGATTATGTTAGAATTGATATTATTGGGGATTTTACCCAAGTTTTGCATTGTAATATAGAGAGTGCTAATTTACATTGTTGTGCTTCTTTCATTTATGCTGTTCTTTCTTGTTATACTAGAAGGATTTTATGGGATCAAATTTTGCAATTACATACTATTTGCAATCTTACTTGGCTTATTGGTGGTGATTTTAACACTATTTCTAACCTGACTAAGCGTATTTGAGGTTCCCTCCCCATAATTTTACTTGGCATCATGGTCATTTAAGGCAAAGGTTTGATAGAGTTTTATTCAATAATGCATGGCTTAATTATTTCGAGTTTACTAAGGTTGATCATCTTAGCCGTACTCTCTCTGATCACTCTCCTCTTCTGATTTATATTAAAGATAGAGCTAGAGGGTTTTTGTCCCAATTTAGATTTCAAAACATATTGTTGCTTCATGATTCTTTTCTTGATGTGGTTCAGAATAATTAGCATGCACCTCTTTTTTTGGATGATTCTATTACGGGGATGAATAGACTTTGGCTTAAACTTAAAAGGTCGAAGCAAGTTTTTAACTGGTGGAATCATAATGTTTTTAAAAATATGTTTTCTAATATTTTAATTGAGGAGGATAGGGGTGCACTCTTTTTAGGATCTTTGTCAATTGGATCCCTCTGGTCCTAACCTCTGCCTTTTGAAAGAGGCTAAAGCTAAGATTTTTAATCTTCATGCTCAGGAAGAAACTTTTTGGAAAAAAAAAGCATCTATCAAGCATCTTGCTGAAGGTGATAATAATACCAAATACTTCCATGCTTTGGTTAACAAGAAATGGGTTATTAATTGTATTCATAAGATTTCTCGTGAGGATGGTTCTTTTTTTGAGGATATTAATGAAATTGCTAACTTGTCTGTTAATTATTTTCAAAACCACCTTAATAAAACTTTTACTCCTTTTATCTCCAATCCTTTTATTATTCCTAATGTTGTTTCTTTTGAGGATTTAGGAAAGTGATAATAAATAGGATTAGGGTTATGCATATCCTGTCTCTAGCTTTAGGTATTATGGATATCCTAAGAACATGTTGGATGATGTGGGCATCTTGTGTTAATGAGTAGATGAGGTTGGTGTTGGTTCAAAGTAACATTTCTAAAACCAAATTGACAAACTCTAATCAAACTCATTTGTTTTGAAGGAGTGGGATTGAGGTCCTGTATGAGAAAGACCGATATATTCAGTAATGTTTGCTTTAGTGATTTTGACATTTCGGGGGCAGATAAATGATATTAGGGTCCAGTTGTCTAGATTGATGTTAAGGTTGGCAATGAACACATAGAGGAGCTCATAGTTAAACAGAAAGGCCAGGGTAAGAAGAAATTGATGGTAAGTGGAAGCAAAAAGTATCATCACCTTGAAATTAAGGGCTACTTGATTTAGCATGCGAGAAGGAGTGATCTTGCATTCTTTGAATTTGTGGTAGGCATCCTTATCTTTAGCAGAAAGGAAACAATCATCATGGTGGTGAGAGGAAGAGGAGCTTCTTGGAACTATTCGACCACATTTGCTAGAGCTAGAAACTGAGTAGAAAAGAGTGAAAAAAATGTAGTAAAGAACATTTGAGTGAATTAAGAAAGTTTTCCCACATATTTATATAATTTATAATTGTTTGTATAGTATGATTGAAGATCGTATAGTACGATCAAGTTATTTATTTATCTAGATGACTTCTCGAGAAAATGTGGTCAAATCATACAATATAATTAGGATCGTACTGGATGATATGAAGGAAATATGTTTCTCCCGAGGGGTCAGCAGTACAACCTTTGATAAAAAGTATCATACAAAAAAAAATGGGTATTTATACTATACAAACAATAATAATATCATACCGGCCAAGATAATATCATCCCAATTAATTTGGCCACGTGGATCATATAGTACAAATTAAGATATCGTATAATATGAATGGCAATAATATCATACCAAATGACTTGAATGCATGGATTATCAGTGACACGTGGATCATATAATATGATTAGAGTATTGTATAATATGATGTATAGATCACTAATCAAATTTGGATTGTTGATTCAATATAGGGCTTTGATCTATACATTTTGTGATGATTGTATAGAACAAATTTGATTCATACAGTATGATATGGATAAAGTTGAACATTTTGGGAATTCAGTGAGATGAGTGTGTGGAGATTAGGAAACACCTTAGACTAGTATTTTTTAATCATGAATGTCTATAATACCTACTTTTGTCCTCAAGGTACTAAAGGTGTTACAGTTTAGTGGTTTTATGAATATTTCTGCCAATTTATATCCTATAGCTATATGGTTAAATTCTATATCTCCTTTGGCTACATGATCTCTTATGAAGTGATGTCTAATGTCTTTATATTTTTTCAAGAGCGTTGAATTGGATTTTTAGATATGCAAATTGTATTAGTGTTATTACACATAATTGGGATGGTTTGTACGGGTAATCCAAGATCAAAAAGTAGTTATTTCAACCATAAAATTTGTTCAACAAAACTCCCTACTAATATATAATCTACATCGGCTGTGGAAAGTTCTATTAAATTTTTCTTTCTACTGGACCAGGAAACTAAAGATTATCCTATGAATTAACAGGTTCCAATGGTGCTTTTCCTATCTACCCTACATCTGGCAAAATAAAAATCTGAATACCTAAGATTTCAAAGGACGTGTTGTGTCTAAGATGCAAAATTCCTAAGTTTGGAGTTCTTAATAAGTATATAAGGATTCTCTTGACCGCAATTAAGTGAGACTCTTTTGAGTCAGCTTGTTTTTACTTCTTCCTCAAAATTAAATGCATTTGTTGGGGCCCTAAGATTCCTAGCACCGTAGGGCGATAGGAGAGAGAACTTCCACAAATTTTAGAAGTTTTTCAAATTCCTCCATTGAGAATTTCAAGCCGCATCCATTTATGGTGGTAGAGGGTCGCTGGTCATCCTCTGATGACCGGAATACCTCATCCCCATCATCTGCCACACATCTGAATCATTTGGATGCAAAAGGTAGATTCTCATTCAATCAAAGTATTTCTAAGAATTCATATTTCAAGAATACTCCTCTGATTATTAGAGAAGGTTGGTTTGATGCCAGTCATAAGATTATTCTTGATGAAAGTAAAGGGAAAGAAGTGGTTTTAACTAACTGTTTGGATCATAAGTTTCCTTTTTCTATGTTGGATAGTGACCAACCTGAAGCTCTTGGTTCTATTTTTCTTCCCAAATCAAATGATTTGGAAGCCTCTACTTCATCTATGGGATTTAATTTGAAGGTGAGCCATTATGCAGATAGTGGTAATAATTATGTTGAAGCCCTTGAGAAAGAACCACCTACCAATTTGCTGGAGGATAAAAATAATTCAGTTTTTGTAGAACCTGACTCTAAACATTCTAATGTGTGGATAAAAAATCCACATATTAAAATAGATTTTAAAGGCATTTCTAAAGAAAATGAGGATGTGAATGTGGTAAAACTTGATGTGAAGAAAGAAAGCTCTAATGTTCAAGTCTTAAGAAATTCTTTGGTTGTTAAAATTCTTAGCAAAAACTTGCTTTTTTCTATTTGTAGTCTTGAGTTGAGATGTCAATGGAGTAAATTTGGTGGGTTTCATATAACATCTCTTGTGTTAGATTGGTTGTTTGTGTTCGTTTCATTTATTTGAAGCTATGGAAGAAGTTTTATATCGGGGTCTTGGGTATGTGGGTGGTTTCATTGTTGGTATAGACAAATGGACGCCTACTTTTTCTTCTATTCTATGGAGGGAATTTCTTCAGCTATTTGGATTCGATTTCATCACTTACCTCTTCATTATTGGGATGAAGTTAACATTATAAAGATTATCTCAAGAATAGGAACCCCATAGCTATTAGATGGTAACATATTTAAATGGGGTATAAGGGAATTTGCTAGAGCTTGTGTTTTTTTTTGAAGAAATGCAAATTGCATTAAAAGAAGAAAAACCTAATACAATCTAGAAATCAAAAGCAAAACCTTTAAAACTACCATAATGGATGTGCGATCCACTAAATTCCATTTTAGATCCATTGGGGTGATGGGGATACCAAATATTAAAACAACCTAAAAGGTTGGTTAGTATCCCAGCTTTCCTAATAGAGGGAAAATGAAACCTAGTAAAAATCTCATATTTCATCATAATGGTTTTAAAAAGGTATAAGAAGCCTATAAGTGAAACAAGCAAATGATAACAAGTATCAAGAAAAATGAAAAAAAACTACTAAACCATCTTTCCAAACATCAACAAGACCCCCAACAATCTTAGGATCCAACAAGTTCCGAACAGAAGTAGAATTCGCTGATGTTGCATCAACACAACCGACAACAGCCACCAAGAACGAACCAATCAACGACGACAAAGCAATAACACCAACTGTCTCCTCAATAGTCCAAGAGTTGGCCTCTTCACAAGCAAAGTCATACGAACTAAAAATCGCCACCACACCCATCATACTGGCAAGAACAACACCAATAATATTCCGATGCAAAACCATAACACCGACAACCACCTCAAGAAGCCAATAACTGGCCTCTTCATTGTCAAAACCAACCAAACTGATAATCATCACCACTCTCATCACATTGACAAGAGAAAAACCAAAAAACTTCAAAACCTTCAAATCTTTAACCAATAAGACTTGATCTTCAAAGAACAACTGAAAAACATGAGACCAAACAATCACCTTGTCATTACAAACATCAATGAACAACCTCCTCAACAAAGTCGATCCACGGGCAGGCCCTTTAGATGATCGAACCAATGTATCAATAACAACATCTCCAACAACAGTAGGCCAAGAGACGACCTCAAACAAAACTTGATCCTCATAGATCACAAAAATAACATCGGTATTACCAAAAACCTCCTTCCAAATGGCTGCATAACCAGCACCAACCAAACCAGAATTATGAATTTCCACAACCAACAGCATCAAAATCATCAACTGGGCTGTATTGACTCTAAGAACCTTCAAGAATCCAAATGTGACCGAATCTTTAAAGTAGTAAGAACCAGCTATATTATCCAAACATCCATACACCATCCATCTCATAAACAACAAATGATTACCCATCAAGAACACATTCAGACCAATTATAAAATCAAGAAAATCCTTATGCCATAGTGATTCCGAAATCTAGTTAACAAAAATAAGAATGAAATTTTCCCCAACACAAAATTCGATCCCCAGAAAGTTGAAGGAAATGAAGAACCAACAAAAAATCTCCTCCAAAAGCACCTTCAGATTTGAAATCTCACAAAACTCATTTAAGAATCTAGTAATAGTAGGATAACCACATCCCACCTAGCCGGAAGCCAAGCCAAGCCAATGGAGTTCCGTCGATAAGCAGAAATCATCGAAAAATGAATTCAATTCAGAAGAAACACTAAAATCATCGGTCTTGTGTTTGAATCAAATAAAAAACTAAGCTTCCTTGTGGAATTTGGATTGAAGGTTTGTGTGGAAAATTTTTTCAAAAAATTGAATATGAGTATATATCTATTTTGTGCTTCAAGAGTGGAAGGATTGGACATAAAGATTCTGTGTGTCCTAATGTCTCACTAGCATTGAGTAATCCTGCCAAGGAAAGTCCGAAGAAATCAGTTCATGAATCTGATAATGGTAATGGGACATCATATGGTCCATGGTTGCATGTTAAATTCAG
Organism: Dendrobium catenatum; assembly: GCF_001605985.2. Taxonomy (NCBI): domain Eukaryota; kingdom Viridiplantae; phylum Streptophyta; class Magnoliopsida; order Asparagales; family Orchidaceae; genus Dendrobium; species Dendrobium catenatum. The sequence goes on from NW_021319083.1 coordinate 32,651,837, forward strand.
GAATAAGAAGAGGAGAAAAACTTTTTTTCAGAATAAACTAGTTGGGGATTTAAATCCTCAAAAACCTATGGATGTTGTTGAAGTTGGCAGGGTTAACGAGAAAGAATATAGATTTCTGGAGAGTATTTTGAAAGGAAATGTGCAGGAAGAAGATGCCATATCTGATAAGTTTTTATCAGGTTTGGATGAAAAAAATATGTTTAATGTTCTATCTCATAAGGAAGATGGAATTGAAGATGTTAGCATAGTTAATGTTATCCTGTTAGATGATGATGCTAGAGAAAATGTTGTTGAAGCTGCTATAACTGAAGATTTGAGTAAAGGCTGTGATGGAATAAATCAGGATGGAATATCTGTGAATGGTATGGATTCTGATCCAGAGTTACATTTAGATATAAATGTCATTAGATACAATGGGAATAAAAATTGCTGGAAGATCAATGAGGTATTGTCAGGTTTGCAATAGTTTGCGGTCTTTGAAAATCTCAACAGCAAGGCAATAGTTTGTGGAGATGATCCTGTTTTTACACCAGCAAATGAAAGTATGGTTGAAAGGAATGTTACAAGGGTAGAAGCACATTTTATTTTGAATAATGAGGATACTCCAATTTCAAAAAAGTTGGAGAAGGTGGAGGTTTCCATAGTTCCGCCTGTTGAGGTAATCTTTTAAGATCACATAGTTGTTGAAGGTAAACCTACTATTTCTACTCAGGAAGAATATGGATTTGGGATCACTCTTCTCAATCATAATGGTTTTAAGAGTTCTAAATCTTTGAATTTTGTTAATAGTACTAAGAATACAAGATCGGTTAGTGTTAAGAAAAACACTAAACAACCCAAATTCTTAGGATCTATTGAGGAAATTCCTAGAAAAAGAAAAGTTGATTGTAATTTGAAAGGAGCAGCTGGGGATTCTTTCGGTGCTTGATGATGGAGCTTTTGCTCAGGAAGAATATCAGAATTCTTGATATGAGTAATGTTCTTACCATTCAGAATTGGTATATTTCTATTTCAAACGATGGGATACTTTTTCCTATAGATTCATCAAATGGCAGCCGTTTATTTAAGAGATTCCTATTTGAAGCTTACTTAAGCATTTCTCTATTTTATGATGATCTGGTTATTTACTTCATAGTAAATTTGTGTAGTTTTTTTATTTTATTTTGGTTTTATATTTGTTTTATGAAATTAGAGTAATTGTTTATGGGATCAGTACTAGTTATTATTTATTAACCGGTTGGGAATTCTGGATGCTAACCTTAAATAGAGGAGAGATCAAATTATTCCCCCATATCTTTTCTGGTCAACTCATTTTTCATTCTTGTCTTTGCCTAGTTAAATGGTAGAACTCATGGGAGTGTTGATGGCCTTAGGACAATCCATTTCATATTTTTTTTAGAATATACTAGAAGTATTTAGTTTGGTTAAGGAATTTTCCATCCTCCATCTATTTTACACTAAAATAAAGAAAATAATTTAGCTCTCCCATCATGCTCATTTCAAACTCATTACTGATTATTTTTGAGAATTTAGCACATAAGATTTTATCTAAAGATCCAAACAAGATGTCATCTACATAAATATGAATAATGAGTATTTCATCTTCTACCCTTTATAGGAAGAGGGTGGTGTCTACGCTACCCTTAACAAATACTCTATATAGTAAGAATTAGCTGAGTCTTTCATACCAGGCTCTTGGTGCTTGCTTTAAACCATATAGTGCGTTTTTTAATTTGAATACATGATTTAGGAATTGTAAGTTTTCAAATTCGGGGGGTTGCTTAACATAAACATCCTCTTTGATTACTCAATTTAAAAAAGCACTCTTAGCATCCATTTGTTATGATTTAAGACCCTTTAAGCAAGCAAAGGCTAAGAGCACCCTTATGGCTTTTAGTCCAGATACTGGGGAAATTATTTTCTCAAAGTCTATGCCCTCAATTTGGTTATACCCCTTAGCTACTAGTATGACCTTATTTCTTACTATGATTTATGTGTAATTCACCTTATTTTTAAAGTACCACTTTGTTCCCCCCACACTCGGCTCTTTATGTCTCTTGATTAATTCCCATACATCATTCCTAGTAAATTGGTTCAACTCTTCTTGCTTACTAGGATCTAGAATTCATCCCCTAAAGCTTGATCTATATTCGTGAGCTCTATCATAGAGATAAATATTGAATGACTAACCTCTTTCCTATGTATGTGCCTAGTTCTCACATCTTTCGATGGGTCTTCTAAGATTAATTATGTAGGATGATTAGAAAAATATCTCCAATATCTAGGCAATGGTTCTTGAGGTTTTACCCTATCTCCTATTGCAGTGGTTTCTACCCCCTGAATGGACTCTGCATCTTCTTCTTCAAATTTAGGTTCAAAGGTCCTATCCAATTCACCATATACTACTTGGGTAGATTCTTCTACTACTAGGGTCCTCTTATAGAAGATTATATAGGTTTTATCTTTAAAAGAATAACCTAAGAAGACACCTTCATCATTCTTAGGATCAAATTTTCCTAAGGGAGATTTCCCATTAATTAAGATAAAACATTTACAATCAAAGACGTACAAATAAGAAAGGTTTAGTGTTCGACCCTTAGGAATTTTATATGGTCTTTTATCTAACTTTTATCTAATGTTCACCTTGTTTAAAATATAACAAGCAGTGCACACTACTTCTAACCTAAAGTATCTAGGAAGAGTGTACTCAGCTAGCATTGCCCTAGCAGCTTCTACCAAGGTTCTATTCTTTCTCTCAGCTATCCCATTTTGCTAAGGAGTCCTAGGGGCAGAGAAGTTATGCTCTATTCCTATTGCTTAACAAAAAGATTCAAATTTTTCATTTTGAAACTCTCCACCATTATCATTATGCATTATTTTGATTTTGTATCATAATTTCCTTTGAATCCAAGTGGAGAAAGTTCTAAATTCCTCAAATGACTCATTCTTATATGCTAGGAATCTTACCTAAGTGAATTTAGAGAAGTTATCTACAATCATAAATCCATAATTTTCCCACCTAGGCTAGCTGTGCTAATAGGTCCAATCAGTCAATTTGAAGGATTTCTAATGGACTAGATGTGTTCACATCCTTAATTGAATGAAATAATAATTTTACTTATTTTCTTATTTGGAAGGAATCACAAAGATGGTCTTTAGTGAAGTCTAACTTAGGTATGCCTCTAACCAGGTTTTTTTTAGTGATATTCCTAAGTGTTTTCATGCTAGCATGGCATAGTCTCCTATGACATAGCCAAGAGTCATCCATAGTCTCCTATGGTAGCATGCAGTTAAGATTTAACATATAAAAATTATTTATATGTTTTCCTTTTAATAAAAGTTTATCATTTAAGCTAATCAAACATTTGTTAGAAGGAAACTTTATATTAAATCCTTTGTCACATAATTCACTAATACTCAATAGATTGTGCTTTAAACTATAGACTAATTAAACATTTTCAATTATTTTTTTTTTCGAATTTGCAATGATACATGAGCCCACCACTTTTCTGATGGTGTTGTCTCCTAAAGTCACCATGCCTCCTATCCTAATTTTTATTGTAATGAACTACTTCATATCTCTAGTCATATGACTTTAGTAGCCACTGTCGATGTACCACATGCTCTTACTAGATCATTCATGAGAGCATCCTTAGAATGTCATTCAAATATTAGATTTGGAAACCCAAATGAGTTTAGGTTCCTCTTCATGCTTAAATGAATGCGATGTATGCATGCTATATTGTGATGAATGTAATTTAGATCTCCATATGATGTGTGTCCTATGGTGAATCGGGTAAGTGCAAGCTATGTGACCTAGTATGCCACAAGAGAAGCACCTAACACCGGGAAATTGGTTCACTAACCTATATGGGTGCTGATGCCTCTTTTTAAAATTGTGTGATACATGCAATGTTGAGGGGTTGTTTGTTTGAGCTAATGGGGATGATGGTTTGTTATTTTTAAGTGTTGTATGTTTTGCTTGCAGAGCTTTATTTTCATATTCATAGGCTATCACTTCCACTTTTAAATAATTCTCACTACTATCTAATTAACATGCAAGTTCATCTAATTCCTTAAATTCTTTTTTCTAAATTAATATGTAATATTTTTAAGGAATTATGTGTATTAGATAACTCAATATGCTTCTTGTTTAATGTATCAAATTCATCAAGCAGGGACATGTGATATCTATCTAAGTCAGAATGTTCTTTAACTAAATTAGCATGCTTTTTTGGTAAAGTACTAAATTCAATATTAAGGTTAACATGCATTTTCTTTAACTTTCTATATAAATCATGATTTTTTTTAGTTATTACAAGCAGTTCTTCATAAGAAAGTTAACATACCTTGTCTTGATCCAATTGATTGAGATTTTTGTTAGACAATAGACACAAATTCAATACCTCCTCCTCTGCTTCTTTTTCTGATATCCGAAGGTAGAGTCAACCTAAAATGCCTTATGTGTCTTTAGCTTTCCCTTCTTATACTTTAGCTTCTACTCACCTTTCTCCTTGGTTGGATGGGTCTTTATGTTGGGGCAATCAGCTCAGAGGTGATTTGGTTTTCTGCACTCAAAACAAATTATGTTAGATGTAACTTTAGTATTCTTTGAGATTTTACCTTTGTTCTAGTTATTTTGATGATGCCTTTATTTTCTCTTCAAAAAATTCTTGAATTGATGGGTCATCAAGGCTATATTGTCATCTTTCTCCGGCGCAGAACTGTCACTTTCTAAATTATTTGCTTTTAGAGCCACCATTCGCTCTTTCTTTTCTCCTACATCATTTTGTCTTTAACTCACTCCTTTCTCATAAGCAATGAGTTACCCAAGCAAATTGTCAATTGAATAAACATTTAAATCTTTAGACTTAGTGATTGCAAAGATTTTAGCATCGTAAGAACTTGGTAAGCATCTCAAAATTTTATTGACCTTTTCAGAATGAGATATCTCTCTACGTAGTGCATATAAGGATGTCACTATCTAGGTGAACCTAGTGTACATCTCAGATATACTTTCTCTAGGTTTCATGCAAAAGAGTTCATAGTCATGCAATAAAATGTTTAATCTAGACTGTTTAACCTCACTAGTTCCTTTGTACGTGATACATAGTCTATCCAAGATCTCCTTACCAGTAGCACAATTGGACACTCACATGTAGTTTTATAATTTCAATGCGTAAAAGAAACAATTCAAGTATTTTTCATTTAACTGTGAAAGTTCCCTATCCTTATTGCTCCATTCACTAAATGATATTTTAGTTTTAACACCATTAAAAAGTTAAGAAGGTGTAGTGTAACCTTCTTGTGCCAACATCTACATGCAGTAGTCTATAAACTGTAAAAATATAGACATTTGAATTTACCAAAAATCAAACGTTATGTTGTCAAATAAGGGTAGACGAGTTATAGAATAACCCTATGCAATATTACGATTACCAAAATGTGTCATGATCAATTTTCTCAAGATTTTCTAAAACACTACTTTTGAGACCCCGCTTTGATGCCAATTAAAAATACGAGATATGCCAAGAGGGGGGTGAATTGGTATTTTAAAAACTAAATCCTAAACAGGACTTTTATTTATATAATTTATTGATTATTTCAAAAGATGACTTAATTAATCAGAAGCGAAAGCTAGAAAATAAATGATGATTGTAATAATGGTGATGAAATTTTAAATCACATAATAAAATACTAAAATCAAATTTTCAGCAAGCAATTATAGTAATATTAAATGCAAAAAAAATAAAATGCAAAAAATGGAAAAAGCACACCAAAAAATTTTAAAATGGTTCGATCAACCTTAACCTATGTCCACTCCCTGGAGTCCTCCACTGTGAGATTTATAATACTTAAAAGCAACTCTCCTTCTGCTCCCACATCAAAGCAGGAAAGTCTTTACAAAAACTCACTTTCACCTTCCCTAGTGTGGCGGAGTGCCGGATGCTATGTCACCCTTCCGGTAAAAGCAACGGACATTCTCATTTTTCTCCCTCTTGGAGAAGGAAGAGAAGCTTTGGGGACTTTGACCTTGAAGGCTCTCCTTTTAGAGAGCTCCCACAAGACTCATATGGGCCATAGGAAGAGCAAGTGTGTAGCAGGCTCAGAGCAAAAGTGTAATCCCCTCACATTAGTTCTCCCTCACATACAAACTCACCTTTTCCTTTCTCTCAGAAGCCCTAAATCTTTTCAAGAAGATCCTTCAAGATTTCCCTTCCTTTTTCATGTTCCTCTCTCTCTATCTCAAAAAACAAAGGCATTGATTATATAATAGGCTCCAAGAAACCCTAAAAATTCAATTTAGTCATTTAAGTTTGTATAATACAATCACAGATCATACAATATGATTAGTTCAAATAGATTTTGTCTTGGTATGAAGGATTATAAATAGGCAATAATTTTCCAATACATTATACAGTACGATACGAATATCATGTAGAATGATATACTATATTTCTTCTATTCGTATAGGACGAATGTTGGGATGACCAAAATTTGTCACTATTTATTATCCTATACGATCTAATTCATACCATACAATCAGTTAAAATTATTTAGGTCATCTTGTATGATGTATACGTCGTACAATACAATTAGTTCAAAAATTAAGGTTTCATCCGGTATGATCTTTGGTATGACAAAAAATTGTACTCCTTTAAGGTCTTTGGTACAAAAAAAATTTGTCTCAATTTATTGTACGGAACGATTAAGGTCATACAATATGATTAGAACAAAATTAAAGGTTCATCTTGTATGAACGTTGGTATGACCAAAAATTATCTCGGTTCATCATACGGTATGATCACGGTCGTACAATACAATCACCAATTATTAATTAAGGCTTGATTTAATTGACTAATCATGGGGGTTAATTTTAGCAAGTTTTCAAATATTTGTATAGTACGATTGGATGATACAATATGATGTGCTCAAAATTCAAATCTAAAAAACTTGCTTAAATTAATTTGGTGGCTAGGGTTTTGGGTTGAAAAACAAATCATACAGTATGATGACTATCGTACAGTATGATTAGTTCACAGAAGATATTTATGAAGCTAAAGTATATCGTATAGTACGATCTACATAAAAAAATGTTTTTTTTTTCTTTCAAAAAAACTCTCCCTCTGTGTGTGTGTATGGTCACTCAGTTTGCATAAAATTTTTATGGCTAAACTAAAGAAACAGAGAAATTAAATAAATACAAAGTTATAGACTCCATCTCATCCTACTCTACCCAGTCTTGAGTCTTCTATTATCTTAAGCAGTGTGTGATCTCCCTAACATGTTAGTACTCACAGGCAAGTGTAACATTCAAAAATTTTTATTGAAGAATAAAATAATTCAATCAACATTATTTGCCATCATCAAAATCATAGATTAGGGATAATTGATTGCAACACATGCATCATACCAATCTAACATATCTGATTATGCATACTTTCATATTCCTAGGCTTCACCTTACACCTCATATTAACTACACATATGTCCTTTATGTGCATTAAATTAAGATTTAGTATATTGAAAAACATCATTAAATTAATGAAGAAGAGAATTCATTAGTACTTCACATTCCATTTACACAGTCAATCCAAAACTAGAGAATCTAGCCATACTTCAGAGAATAAGTGAAGAAAATTTATTTTTATTAATTTCATAAAAAAAAAGAAAGCATAAAAGAAAGATATCGTTAGATAGGTTCAATAACATCCTCTACACTCCTCATAAAACTTATAAATTTACTTCCGCAATATAAGCCAAGCATTCTAATGGAATGTATCTTATACTTCTTTGAATTACTTTAGTTGTCATTACTAAAACAAAATTAGAGAAGCACTATAACGACTAAAATAAAATAAGAGAGCAAACTCTTCTATTAACATTCCAAATGTATTATTTATAAAAAAAATATAAAAAAGGATTATAGTATTATGACGCTTGAGACACTTGCACCGCGGCACCCGTAAAATGAACTAATGCAGTAGCATTAAAGGGTTTCCTCACTTTTGGAGCTTGCTAATATGGACCCACTATTTAATGAATCAATAGATCACTTTGCTAGAATATTGTAGCCTGATTGATTATAATTGAAGCACCGCAGCACTACTAACGGTTGAGCACTATGACATACACGTAGCACTTTCCTTGACTTGTTGGCACTAGAATTTTGCATTGAGGCACTATGCAGATAGAAAATTGGCTTTATAGTACAGACTCATCCATTAATGTGGTGCTATCAAATAGAGATTGGGCACTTCGAATTCCATATTTTGGTGCTCTAGCAATGTCAATAATGGTACCGCGGTAATATAGTATCTAACGCCATGGTGATGTATTATACTTAAAAATTTTGTCCATTTCATGTATTTTCCTGCACAAATACAACTAAAATAACATATTTTCATAGATAATTAACACATAAAATAAAACATTATTTACACTTATTAAATCCACTCCAACTTAAATTCTTGCTTGTCCTCAAGCTAATAAAAGTTTATAATTCTAATTAAGTGATTAACCAAAATAAAAAGTGATAATCTAAATTTATTAAAATAGAAGATAAATACATCACTATCTAGAATTAGTAAAAATGAATCAAAGATATACTTCTAGTTTAGAAAAATACCAATAGTTATGCTTAATCAATCATTCTTTTTTTTTACCTAATTTAAAATTATGGGTTATAGATTTAATAATTACTTTTTAAATTTTGAAATGAATAATGTAGTTTTAATAATTGGATTTAGTTGTAGTTAATATTATAATTTCATTAGTTCGTCATCCTTTATATTATCTCCCATAGCTTATCTTTTATGATTTTTGTATAAGTTTTTATTTCAAATCTTAAGCTTTCATTGATAATAATTTTTTAATGTACTTATCTTTATTTTATATTTAACATTTATTTTTTCATTTTAAGAACTATTTGTAGTCCTTTTTTCTTTTCTTTTGTGGAATACATAATTAATGATTTTGAATATCAATTTCTGCTTTAGGATTCTCATACAATCTTAAAAATTTTAATATACAGACTTGATGAGATTACTAATTCCATATTCAAATTAGCAATAATTTTAAATTTTAATATACCCATATCTAATTTTTAATACTAATTATTCATTTTAGAATTTTGAAAGCTAAATTAAAAAAGGTATAGCTTATATATTCAAATTAGGATAATTGCTCAAATGGTTGAATGAGTTAAGTATTAGTTTTTCAAACCTATCAAGTATAAAAAGAGTTCATTCAAACTAGGATATAGCATTTTATTATCATCCTAATTTTTCATTATTTTTAATTATCATTTTTATAAGGTTAATTAGAAAATTAGAATATAAAAGTAATTGGAGGAGAGTAATAATTTAAATATGAAAGAAATGTTGTGACTTAGTTTTCAAATCTATACTTTTATATCATATGAGTTTATTATGATACCAAAATATAATTGTGTTGATTATTGTTTTCTTCTAACACATATTGGAAAACTCTTGTTTGCATTGTTTGTGTGTACTAATGTTTTAGAAAAATCATACTCCAAACTGCTAAAGATTTCAAGACATATTAGAATAGGGTTTTTTGTAATTGAAGTTTGTACCTTTTTTATTATTTCTTCAGTCTGAGAGAGAGTGATTATAATTGGGTAACTATGCACACACACTAGAGGAGTGAGTCAAAACTTGTAGCTTTTAAAACTAATTGTACTGTATAATTTTATAATCATACTAGATGATTTGAACTATGTGTTCCTCTAGAGAGTAGTTAGTTGAATCATACCTTAGAAAATTTCAATTGAATTGTTCGTAATGTATGAAGTTACATTCATACAAACAACATCTAGAGTACAAAATGGCTACGTACCAACTCATCCCAAATGAACTCATCATTTTTTGAATTGATCGTACTATATGAAATGAGTTTCATACATATGATGTCAAGAGTATGAAATGGGTGCGTACCAATTCGTCCACATGAAAAGGTAAATTTTTTTGAATTGTTTGTACTATACAAAATTGGATTCATATAGACGACATCCATAGTAAAAAATGAACTCGTCCATTTTCATACCAATTGAAGCATGATTTGGTTAAACTAATCATTCTATATGAAATTAGTATCATACTATATGCTGATTAGAGTACAAAATGCATTCATAAAGAATCATGCCTAACAAACTTGTTTATTTTTTTAAGATTTAGTTAAACTGATCATACTATATGAAATTAGTATTATACCATATGCTGATCAGAGTACAAAATGCATTCATAAAGAATCATGCCTGAGAAACTTGTTCATTTTTTTAAATGTCCATACAGTACGATATCAGTTCATACATATGATTGACAAACTACAAAAGTAGGTTCATACAGGTTCATACCAGGTTTTTTGAACTATTTGTACGTATGAAGTATGATCGTACTATATGATCAAGGATGGTCAAATTAAAATTTTAAATTTTTGAGAGAATTTTTCTTATCTTTCTATGTAAGGTCCTAAAAATAGACTGCCTAGGAACTCTTACTGTGAATTTCTTTTAAGAGTGTACTTGGAGAGTGTTTGGGAGAGTTTCTTGTGATTAGAGAGTGGGAGATTTCTTAAGAGTGAATGGTGAAGGGATTCACAAGGTTGTCCAACGGTGAGGATCTCTTTCTTATTCTTTAAAGTTCTTCCATACTTTCTTAAAGACTCTTGGAAGAAGATTTTCAAAGGAGTGTAGGTACTCTACTGACACTAGGAGGGTGTGAAAGCATGATGGTACTCTGCAAATACTAGGAGGGTTTGAAAGGACGCTGATACTCTATTATCACCAGGAAGGTTATAAAAGATGACGGTTCTCTGCCACACCGGGGTTTGGTGGAAGAGAGGTTATTATAAGGGCATCTTTGCCTTGCTATGGAAGTAAAAGGAGAGCCACTTTGGTATAGTGCAATACCTGAAGAGGGAATCTTCAGAGAGTGGATGTAGGTCTTATTGGATAAAATCACTATAAATTTATGTATTTTTGTGTCTTTACTTCTTACTGATCTATTTTTTGTAAGTTAATTTTATGGTTGAAAATTTTATTTTGATAAAATTTTATTGTACTTAAAAATTTATAAAAAAGTTTTCTAAAATTTCTAAGAGATTTTTTAAATTACTAATTCAACCCACCCACTTGGTTGGCCTTTGTATAATTACTTTAGTTCTAATAACTTATTAAGACTTTAAAGTCATATCAGAGCCTACTTTCAAAAATTATGGTTTACAAAACATTTTAAAAATAATCATGGCTACTTTTAGAAATTGCAACACACCCAAAGGATATTTGATCACTAAACCACAATAGCTTGATAACAACCCTTTTAATTTTTGGAAAATATGTATGTCTACTTTTCTTTAGTCAATTGACTATCACATGTAGATTTTGTTATAGGAAGGGTACACTAGGCTAACTAGACTTATCGATGGCATTATAATTGAAACATTGTTTACTGACTGGACTGTAGAAGAAAAAGACTTAGCTTACTAAAATGCTAAATGTTTAAACAATTTTTCTGGTGCACTTAAATTAGAAGACTATATGCATGTCTCAACCTGTAGATCTGGAAAAAAAATTGGGATAGGCTTTGTATTATATATAAAGGAATTAATGATGTGGAACAATTTAGATTGAACATTCTACTACTCTATTATGAACTATTTTACATGAAATTGAATGAATCAATTACTGACTTGTATACTCATTTCACACAAATATTCACCTCATTACACGCTTTAGGCAGGGAACTAATAACAACCACAATAACATCAAGCCTTTATCCCACTATGTGGGTTCGACTACATAAATCATTTTTCTCCATTATGTCCAATAAAAGTTAAATTCTTATTTAAATCTAATAAAGAAAGGTCATTTCTAATATTTTCTAACCAAGTCTTTTTAGGTCTGCCTCTACCTTTCGTAACATAAGTCAAATATAAAAACTCTATATTCCTAACTTGTTCAACTGAAGGCTACCATTTTATGTGAAGAAACCAACTAAGGAGACTCTCTCTAATCTTATCTTCTATTGGAGCTACTCCAACCTTTTCGCATATATGCTCATTCCGTATCCTATCTCTAAGGGTAAAGACACTCATCCATCTGAGCATCTTCATCTCTGCCACACTTAATATTATGCTTCTCTTTTAATGGCAAACATTCGACACCATAAAGTATTATAGGCCTCACCACAATCTTATAGATTTTTCCCTTAAGTTTGAGGGGTTCTTTTCTATCTCACAATAAGCCGGATGCATTCCTCCACTTCAACCAACCAACCTGAATTATGCTGGTAATATTCACTTCTATTTCAACATCACTCTGATCAATAGATCCAAGACATCTAAAATGTGTACTCTTATTAATGACTTGATCGCCCAAAGTCACAATCCCCTCACTAGGTTAATTTCTACTAAAATTACACTCCATATATTATTTTATAGATCTACTCAAGTGAAAACCTTTAGACTCTAAGGTTGACCTCCATAACTCAAGTTTACATTTAACTCCCTCTCTACTCTTATCAACAAGAAGAATATCATCAGCAAAAAGTATGCATCAATATACATCCTCTTGTAAATGTCTAGTGAGAACATCCATGAGTAAAGCAAAAAGAGATTAAGGTTGAACCTTGATGTAACCCAACTGAAATAGTGAAATACTTGGTTAAACCACCTTGTGTTTGAACACAAGTAATAGATCTTGCATACATATCTTTAATGATTTAAATATAAGCATTATTAACTCCTTTCTTTTCAAGAACTCTCCATAACACTTCTCTTGAAACTTTATCATATGCTTTTTCTAAATCAATAAATATCATATGTAGATCCTCCTTATTTTCTCTATATTTATCCATCAAACCTCTTAATAAATGTAAAGTTTCCATAGTCAACCTACCCAGCATGAATCCAAATTGATTTTGAGAAATATTAGTATCACTCTCCAACCTATGCTCCATAACTCGCTCCCATAGTTTTAAAGTATGACACATTAACTTAATTGCACTAAAATTTGTACAATCTTGTGCATCACCTTTATTCTTAAAAATAGGAATCAACACAGTCATTCTCCACTCTTCTGGCATCTTTTTAGTCTTCAAAATAGTATTAAAAAGTTTATTTAGCCAAGAAATTCATTCATCTCCTAAGCATTTTCACATCTCTATTGAAATATCATCAGGTCCAATAACTTTTCCACCCTTCATTTTCTTTAAAGCCTCTCTAACTTCAGATTTACTAATACACTGATAAAAATAGAAATCTTTATTTTTATTTAGGGTGCTTAGGTCACAACAATCAATCTTATTTTCACAATCTTCATTAAAAAGTTTAGCAAAATATCTCATCCACCTTTGTTTATATTATCTTCTAAGTAAAGTATCCTTTGATTTTTATCCTTAATACACTTCACTTGAATTAAATCCTTAATACTCCTATCTCTTTGTTTGGCTAACTTATACATATATATTTCTCCCTCAGAATCTAATCTATTACATAAATCACTAAAAGCTATGGTCTTTGCATTACATATTTCTTTCTTAGATTCCTTACGAGCCTCTTTATATCTTTCCCAATTATCAGTGTTTTTATACTTAAATCAATTTTTATAACAAATATTTTTATTTTTAATATTTTCTTGCACATTTGGATTCCACCACCAACTATTTTTACTATTAGGAGCTTTTCCCTTTGATACTCCAACAATATCTTTTGCAATATTCTTAATATCACTACCCACTTTTTCCCACATAACATTAGCATCCTCATGCACAGGCAAAATTTTAAGATCTAAAATCTTAATCTAAAAAATACTTTTATTAATATTCTTTAAATGCCCCATCTAATCCTAGAATATTATTTTATTTAACTTTTTATTTTCTACCCCTTAATATTAAAGTCTAAAACTAATAATTGATATTGGATACATAAATTTTAACTCAGAATAACTTTATAATCTTTGCAATCTAAATGATCTAATTTTTTTATAAGAAAATAGTCAATCTGATTTGTACTATATATATTTTTATAAGTTATGAGATGCTTGTTTCTTTTATTAAATAAAGTATTAGTAAATAAAAAATCATAAGCTAAAAAAATCTAATATGGTCTTAAATCGTTCGAAACCCATGGCCACCATGAATATTTTTAAAATCATCTACCTCTCTACCAAAATGTTCATTTTAATCTCCTCCAATAAAACTTTTTCTTCAAGACATATCTTTTGTATTAATTTTTCTAAATCATTCTAAAAATTTAATTTTGAACTCATATCCAAACCTACTTGAGGAGCATAAGCACTTATAATATTAATAATTTTTTGCATCAACAATAATCTTTAAAGCTATAATTCTATCTCCAACCCTATTATTTTTTATAACATTATCCTTTAAACTCTTTTCTATAATAACTCTTACACCATTTCTAGTATGACTCTTACCTGAATAGTAAAGTTTAAATCCTAAACTATCAATCTCCTTAGCATTCTCTCTAACCCATTTAGTTTCCTGAATGCACAAAATTTTTAACTTCCTGTAAATTATACTGTCTATTAATTAAATTAATTTTCTTATTAGGGAACCTATATTACAAGTTCCTATCCTAATTTTAGTTTCAGGTACTAGCTTCTTTTCCCACATCTATCCTTTATATGGGAAAACTCTCTTATTTAACACTGCACCCGAGCATCGGTGTAGCAGCCCTTGCAAAAATATCACTATATTCAGGCCATACATTACATCGCTTCTAGGGGATGCCCTAACATTAGCATAATCTCTTAAAGGATTCATGTCATTATCATCCAATAAGTTTTACATTGGTTTTTGACTACCTAATGTAACCCTTCACTTTTCTTATCCGGGACTTGGGACATGACAATGACAGTATTTTACGTAGGAAACTAAAGAATGCTGAAAAAGTAAATACATTTTTTTATTTGCCTTATGCTTATGATGTATAGATAACTTCTATAATAGAATCAAAAGATTTAAATATTTATTCTATTGATAATCTTCTTGGATCAATAATTACTTACGAGTAAGGTGTGACTCAAAGATAGATTGATACAAGTGATAAGTGGAAGGAGAAAAACATTGCATTTAAAGTGAATGACTCGAAGTGATAGTGTCAGCCTGAGGATGAAGATGATATTGCCTTAATGATAAGGCAATTCAAAAGTTTTCTTATGATGAAGTAAAGGAGACATCTGTAGTGGAATAAGGGTAAGTTCCACAATATAGCTAAGGCTTATAATAATGTAATTTATTATGAATAAAGGAAGCCTAGACACATCATATTTGAATGCTAGAATCTTGAAGCTAATCCTAGCAAGGAGATGGTCGATGAGAAAAGTAATATAAGGAAGGATAAGAAGAGATTGAATAGAGCATTTTGGGTAGACTCAACTTCATATTCCTCATAAATAGAAGCAGAGGAGGAAGTCACAAACTTGCGTTTAATGGCCAATAAGCTTGATAAGTTAGATCAAGAAGAGGTATGTGACTTAACATATGATGAATTATTTAATATTTCTAAAAAGATTCATACTACTTATAAGAAACTCAAAAAAGTGCATGCAAAGTTGAACATAGAATTTTTAAAATTACAAAAAAGTATGAAATCCTTAGGAATGATCACGCATTGATTGATATCTGGTGGGAAAAATATTGTCTCACCACGCAGATTTTGATTTCTCCTATTTTGTAATCGAATACTGCATTGAGAATAAAGTACAGTCTCGAGAGGCTGACACAATATTCTACAATGAAGAGTTTGTTGATTTGAACAAAATCATGAATTATTGAAATCATCACACATTGAACTTAAAAATGATTTTAAAACATTTATAGATGAAAATAATAGTAGATAGCACTATTTGAAAGTTGACAATGCTATTTTAGAAAGTGCTAACTCATATCTTAGGGAAAACAAAAAGCTTTTGAGGAAAATAGGATACCCCCAACACTTGAAGATTTTTTTAATGCTGATCTGAAACATAAGAAAAGATAATATAACCCACATAAATTTATAAATTCTTTTCCTGGAGTGAACTATTTTTCTTATGAATTGATTGGCTATATTTCTCACACTTTCACTACTTATAGTACATCATATCTTATGTGGAGACCTAAGATACATAAAATAAATCATATCAAATATGCATCTAGATTATTTTTCCAAGAGGAGAACCAAACTTATTTGGGTTTCCAAGTCTAACATTTGATTATCTTATAGAATCACTCTCATATAAGACCTAGTGGGAGCATTTGGTACTTAGAAAGCATATATTTAAAGTATATGAATGGAGATGCGACATAATTCATATAGCTGGAAGCTAGGAATGGAGGCAAGGTTATACTGGGAGATAATACCACTAGAAAAGTGGTAGGCATAGGTATGATTGAAAATTTGAACAATTTTTTCATTGAAAGTCTCTTATTGGCAGAAGGCTTAAAGCATAATATGTTGAGTATTAGTCATCTATATGATAAATGTTGTAGTGTAAATTTTTTTCTTATTAACCACATAATAAGCCAAAAAGGAATTGATGTATTGCAAGAAAATAGGATAAATAATATGTATATTCTTGATTTAAATTTTATTAAATCTTCTAATACATTGTCTCAAAATAATTACTGATGAATCATGGTTATGATATAGGAGACTTTGTCACGTGAGAATGAAAATCTTAGAAAAATTACCCAAAAAGATTTGGTTAGAGTAATACCCAAATCAGTCTTTATTAAGGATCACTTATGTGATGCATGTTAATTAGAAAAATAGGTGAAGTCCTCCTTTCATTCCATTAAGGAACTTCAAACTAGCAAATCTTTAGAAATCATTCACATGGATCTTTTTGGATTGATTAGCACCGTAAGTTATGGAGGTAAAGTGTTTGGATTTGTGATAGTTGATGATTTCTCAAGATTCACTTAGGACAAATTTTAATTTCATAAGAGTGAATCATTTGAGAAATTTAGAAACCTTTATACTCGGATTCAACGGAAACTCAGATGTAAGATTTTATCAATTCAAATTGATCATGGAGGAGAATTTAAAAATGAAAAATTTAAAGATTTTATAAAGAGAAAGGAATTGATCATAATTTTTTAGCAACTAAGACCCCTTAGCATAATGGGGTAGTATAAAGAAACAATAGAACATTAATTAAAGCCATTAGAGTCATATTGGTAGAATACTCAATTCTAAAATATTTTTGAGCTGAATTTATTAGTACAACTTGTTATGTTATGAATAAGGTAAATATTAGATCAAAATTGAATAAGACACCCTATGAACTTATTAAGGTTAAAACACCTAATCTTTCACATTTACATATTTTTGGATATAAGGTGCTCATTCACTATAATGGTAAAACTTCTTTAAAAATATTTGATCAAAAATTTGGTAAATGAATTTTTTTGGATATTATAGTGTTGGCAAATCATATAGAGTTTTAACAAAAGAACTTTCATAGTTGAGGAGACTACACATTATTTTTTTATGAATTTGGCATTTTAAAAGAGTCAAGGTTGGAATAAGATCATATTGAAAATACCTCCCAAAGAATTGAAAAGATAAATTTGGAAGAAGATGTTGTAAAAGATAACTCATTGTAAAGAGATTGAAGATTTTCTATGAATCACCCTAAAGAATTAATTTTAGGTGAACCTAATGACGGTTCTAGGACTAGGCATGGATTTAACAAAGAATTAAAACATTCTACCTTTATATCAATGTTTAAATCCACTAATATAATTCAAGCACTTTTGAATAAATTTTGGATTTTAGCCATGCAAGAAGATTTTAGGAATTAATTTAAATTCCTAAGGATCAAAGTGTTATTGGAACTAGGTGGGTATTTAAAAATAAAATGAATGATTTAGGAGTTGTGATTAGAAATAAAATAAGATTGGTGGACATGGGGTATAATCAAATAGAAGGGATTAATTTTGAAAAAAACTTTTTCCCTTGTAGCCAGACTTAAGGCAATAAGGGTTTTGTTAGCCTTTGTCTGTTTTAAAGGTTTTAAATTACATCAATTGAATATTAAAAGTGCCTTTCTAAATGGGGGTGATACAAGAGGATGTTTATATTGAGCAACCTCCAGGTTTTTAAAATTCTAAATTCCTTACTAATGCGTTTAAATTGAAAAAAGGTATTGCAATGACTAAAACATGCACCTAGGGCTTACTATGAGAGGTTAAGCACTTTCTTATTAGAGAAATCATTTATGAAAGGAAATGTGGACACCAGTATTCTTTGAAAAGGATAGGAGATGTAAACTCATTATTTAAATACATATTAATGATATCTTATTTGGATATATAAATAAAAATCTTTGTGATGATTTTAAAAAAAATGAATAGTGAATTTGAGATGAGTTTGATGAGAGATTTGAGTTACTTTCTTGGTTTTAGCATAAAGAAAAATGAAGAAGGAATTTTTCTTAATCATTAAATGTATATTAAGGACATCCTCAAGAAAAATAAAATGGATAATGCTAAACTAGTGACTACACTATGAGTTCATCAGTGTAGTTGGATAAAGATTCTAAAAAAAATTTGTTAATCAAAAAAAATTTTGAGGTATAATTGGATCATTGCTTTACTTATCTCCTAGTAGACAAGATATAATATTCAATTTTTATTTGTGTGCTAGATTTTAATCTGATCCAAAGGAATCACATTTGGCAGCAATTAAAAGAATTCTGAGATATCTTTTGGGAACTCAAAACTTGGAGATTTGGTATCCTAATCAGAGTTCTTTTTTGAAATTATTAGATATTCTAATTCAGATTTTGCAGGATATAGGGTTGATATGAAAAGTGCATTTAGAACTTATCAATTCATTAGAAATTCTTTAATTTCTTGATCTAGTAGAAAAAAGAATTTAGTATCCCTTTCTACTATTGAAACAAAATATATTGCCTTAGGTAGTTGTATGGCATAAGTTCCTTAGTTAAAATAATAATTAATTATCCTAGGATTTTTAATTGGTACAATTCTAATTTTTTATAATAATACCAGTGCCATATGTATTTCAAAGAATCATATTCAACATTTTAGAACTAAGTATATATACATAAGGCATCATTTCATTAGAGATCATATTGTTAAGCAAAAAATTGAATTGCATCATATTGCTATTGAGAATCAACTTGTAGATATTTTCACAAAACCATTGGCTTTTGACATGTTTAGTACTTTAAGGATAAGATTAGGTGGGATTGATCTTAATTTTTAAATTAAAAATTTGCAAGCTTGATTTGTTTTGTAATTGTGTGTTTGATTATTTTCTTAGGTTGTTTGTGAGAGTTTGTATGTTTGTGTATTTTTTTCTTTATTTTTATTTATTTATTTTTCTTTTAGTATTTGATTTTTGGTCTTATTTTTTAATTTTTTGCATGTCATTAGATTTAACGTGATTGGTTTTAAAAATATTTTCTATTTATTATGTCTTGTTTTATGTGTTTTTTTTTTATACTATATGAAATTGTTTTGTATTGTATGAATTCGGTAGCATTTAATGATAGGTTTCAGAGTTGAGCACACAAAACTAAGTTTTTAATTAATTTTTGTTCTGTATGATGATGTCATCATACTGTAAAATATGTATCATTTTGTCTGTACAAATGGAGATGATTTTCCAGTTAATGTTAGTTATTGATCATAGATTGTACGTACGGAATTGTATTTTGTCTAAATGATCCTATTGTCTCATGGGGACGAACCTAACCATCATAAAATGATCTTTAATATTATGATCATCATGGAAAAATAAGTATTTGCCTATTTTATCTAGTGGTCAAAAAAGTATGTATGAAAGGACACCTCAAAAAATGGGTTTTACAAAAAAGTCATTTCAGTTTTGGCCATATCTATTCATATGTATAATAATATTTTAAATTTGTGTAATTTTAAAATCATACGTATGATCACAATGTTGTATCGTACGATTAAAAGGGTCTTGTATAAGGTTTTTATTCATATTATAATTCGCTCCAAACCCCGAGTTCAAATTTTAGGAATTACCAGTAGTTCAAAATGACCTCGCACCTCTAAGAGATTATACTCCTGATTTGGTATGGATGAAAAATTTCTTTCCAAATAGAATGAGGAAACTTTCGATAGGTATTTTGCTGCAAAAATTACTCCCTCTCGACTTCAGATTCAAAGTGACAATAACTTTTTTGTTATGTCACTTTTGCCTCAACCTAGCTTTCTTTTTTCCTGGCCCTCATCTATGCCTACCATAAAGAGACATTCTAAACTTTTTTGGCTAACATGAAGGTAAACGAAGACCACACTAGGATTACCTTTTATGTTTTTAATCAACGAGTAGAAATCACTAAGGAAGACTTAGGCAACTTCCTTCACCTAAGAACCTAAGGAATTAGAGCGCATAACTTAACCTATGAAGTAGACTTTGATTGGTCAGAAATAAATCACACTCTTAGAGGTGTTTCCCAAGTGAGTTATTTGTCTCATGTTTACACTCTCAATAAAAATTCCCGAATTATCCAACACAATTTGAGATCCTCAATTATTTCAAAACCTGGTAATCATATAAACTTGACTCCTCTCTTGTCCATGATCACATATTTTCTTATGCCTAAAAAACTTTTGATGAAGCACAACTTATCATGGATTATATTTACAATTTTTTTATATTGAACTTCCTCATAATAAGAGAAAGAAAAATGTGGCTTTAGGATATCTAGTTGCCTATATCTTAAAAAAGAAGTACAATCTTATCAATCCTGATTAACCCACTGAACTTCCTATTTTCTTTATTGATGAATCTTTTCAGACACTCTTTGAGTGTGATCAAAATTTTGAGGGAGATTATTTTGAGGAAGAAGGAGGAGCTCCTGCTCTAGCATCTGCACCTGCACTTGGACCCGATCAAAGTTTATATCAAGAAATGGTCCAGCACTTTGATAGAATAGAAACTCATTTTGATAAATGCATTGATCAAATTGAGAATAACTTGAATCAGTAGGATGTTAGATATAATGAAGATATGGGTTTGATCCGAGGGTAGTTTGACTTGGTTAATATGAATGTAGCTATGATCGGTAGTTATTTTTTAATGTTTAATCAACCACCTCCTCCAGATCAAGACCCTTCTGATTATTAGTTGTACTTATGTGGTGTTGTTACTAATGATTTTATGTGTTTGTTCTTGAGATGTATTCCTGTGATTTTAGTGAATTTGTGTGTTAGTGATTTCATGTGTTGTTTCTAGGATTATGTTATTTGTGAGGATATTAAATGGAGAAATGTGTTCATATGTGCTTTTGAATGATAAATGAAATGATGAAATATTTTGCTTACATGCATAAAAATCTTAAGTTTTGAAATGATTATTTTTCTTAAGACAAATCTTTTGTGGTTGATCTCTAGAATGAAATTTTAAATTATTTTGTTCTATAAATTAAATTCCTTGAAAAATTTAATCTTTCAAAATTTAAATTATATTATAACTAGATGTAGATTAGGAGATCAATTTCATATTTGTATAGACAAGTATTATTTATATATAATTATTACGGAATAGATGTCTTATCTATTATATTTTCTCTTTTAACGTGTTTATTATTATTATTATTAAAATTTGAATTAAGATTATTGATATTGGAAAGACCAAAAAAGTAAAAAAAAAGGAGATGCATAAATCTTGCAAATATTGAAACGACGCACAATATTCGCAAAGTGAAAAGAGGTACAACATTAGCCCAAATAGAAAAGATGCACAAAGTATGCCACAAAAAATATTGAAAAGTCAATGTCATCGATTAAAAAATTAATATTGATCTTTCAATTTATCATTCTATCTCTATTCCAAATCCATCAATTTGACATTCTTCTTCACTATTGAATTAGAAATTAATTAATCTTTATTTTGTCATTTTTGTAATATTCATTTTTATTTAATTTATATAAAATGAATAGTGAACCTGGTTGGATTCTCATATCTTAAGTTATTCTTTGATTTAAAACTTGAAATTTTCTATTTTAGTAAAAAAAGTTAATTTTTGTATTTGCAATTTGTTTAAAATCTTCTTCTTTATCAACTACTTTGATTTATTCATAAAAATTTATCATTTCAAGATGTACTTCACTTTTTGTTGTTGTCAAAAGGGGGAGTCATTAGTTATTATTTGATGTTCTTACTTGATATTTATGATTATTTGATATTTTTTGTTTTGTATCTATATGTTTTGTTGTGCCAGAGTGTGTGTGTGTATGTATGTTTTTTTTGTTAATGTGTGTATGTTTTTTTTCTTGGTCATGTTGTGTTAATAGTTTTTATTTGGTTTGTGATTTCCCATGTTTTAAATTGGCCATTCATTTAGGAGCTTAGGAGAAAATTTTACTTTAAATGTTAACTCAAACAATAATTATTTTGTCATCATCAAAAAGGGGGAGATTATTGTGACTTAGTTTTCAAATATGTACTTTTATTTTATGAGAGTTTTTGATGATATCAAAATATTATTGTGTTGATTATTATTTTCTTCAAACATATATTAGAAACGTCTTATTTCATTATTTGTATGTACTAATATTTTAGAAAAATCATACTCCAGACTACTAAAGACTTCAAAATAGATTAGATTAGGGTCTATTATAATTGAAGTATGTACTTTTTTTTCTTGAGTCTTAGAGAGTGTGATTAGAATTAGGTAATTATACATACATATACTACGTGAGTGAGTCAAAAGATGTAGTTTTAAAACTAATTTTACTAAATGATTTATAATCGTACTGGACGATTTGAACTATGAGTTCCTCTAGAGAGCAGTTAGTCGAATCATGCCTTAGAAAATTTTGATTGAATTATTTATACTGTATGAAGTTATATTCATACAAATGGAATCCAAAGTACAAAATAAATACATACCAGTTTGTCCCAAATAAACTAAAAAATTTTTAAATTTATTGTACTGTACAAAATGAGTTTCATAAAGTCATCGTCTAGAGTATGAAATGGGTGTATACCAGTTCGTCCATATGATGTCGAAAGTAGGAGATGGACTCATTCATTTTTATACCAAATAAAGCATGATTTGGTTAAATTGATCATACTGTACAAAATTAGTATCACATAGTACGCCCACCATAGTATGAAATGTGTTCATACAGAATCGAACTTGATGAACTTAATCATTTTTTTAACAATTCATACAATATGATGTCAGTTCGTACATATGACTGATAAAGTATAAAAAAAAGATTCGTACAGGTTCATACTAATATTTTTGAACTATTCATATATATAAAGTATGATTGTATTATACGATCAAGGATGGTCAAATAGAAATTTTCAATTTTTGGGACTATTTTTCTTATCGTTTCTATATAAGGTCCTAAAAACTGACTGCCTAGGAACTCCTACTATGAATTTCTTTTAAGAGTACAGTTGGAGAGTATTTTGGAGTGTTTCTTATGATTGGAGAGTGATAGATTTCTTAAGACGAAATTGTGAGGGGATTCATAAGGTTGCATAATGGTGTGGATCTCTTGGTTGTTCTTCAAAGTTTTTTCATACTTTGTTGAAGATGTTGATTCTTGTTGAATCTTTATTAGGTTGTTAAACCTAAGATAATATCCCAAGGCTAACCAAGAGAGGGGGTGAATTACTTATTTAAAAAATTTCTCTTGGATTTAAAAAAAAATTTTGAAACCAGTTAACAATTCATAGCAAGTTAATTGAACTTTTGAAAGTAAAATTTTCAACCACGTAATTAAAAAAAACTTGCAATAAGTAAGAATCCGAAAATTAAATAACATAAAGACTTATAGTGGTTTGGTCAAACACGACCTACATCCACTCCCTGAAGACTCCCTCTTTAGGTATTTCACTATTATTAAAAGTGATTCTTCTTTTGCCCCCACAGCAAGGCAGAGAAACCTTTACAAAAACTCTCTTACACCAATCCTCGATGGGCAGAGAACCACCATTCTTTCACACCCTTCAAGTATAGGAAAAAAAACCTTCATCCTTTCACACCATCCAAGTGTAAGCAGAATACCTTGAGCCATTCACACTCTCCAAGTGTCAGTAGAAAACCATCATCCTTTCACACCCTCCAAGTGTAGGCAGAGTACCTTAGGCTATTCAGACTCTCCAAGTGTCGGCAGGGAATTGGATCTTATTTGAAGATCTTCTCACGAGTAGTCTAGAAAGATAAGAAGAAGAGTGATAACCACATTTATAAAGAGATCCTTACCTTTGAGTAACCTTTTGAATCCTTCACACTCCACTTCTAAGAAATCTCTCTCAAACACTCTCTCATACTCTCTTTTAATTTCCTTTGAAAAATCACGTAGATAAGACTCTTTATGTAAGTTTTTTAATTGACCTTTTATACAAAAAAGACATGAAAATCTATCTAGAAAACTGAAAATTTCAATTTTGAGCATGTATGATCATACAATAAGATCGTATGCTCGTACATATGCTCGTACATACGATCGTATGCTTGTACATACAATCGTATGCTCATACATACTATTGTATGCTCGTACGTACGAACAGTTCAAATACTTTTGCGTGTAAAGCTATTGTGAATCAATATGAAATAATTTCGTATGCGATCATCATCCGGTACGAACCATGTTCGTCCGGGTTGAACAAATTTTTTTTAAAATTTGTCTATACGAATCATTTGGATAAAATGACTGAGAATGGACCCAAGAAATTCATCCTTATACGAAGGTGGGATCATCCTGTACGATCCAAACTTGAGAATGGACCCGAGAAGTTCATCCTTATATGAAGCTGGAATCATCCTGTATGATCCAGACTTAGAAAAAATTTTTGGTGCGAGAACAAACCCGAGACGTTCATCCTTATATGAAACTGGGATCGTCCCATACGATTCATACTTGTGAATGGTCCTGAGACATTTATCCTTGTACAAAATATAGATCGTCTATTACAATCCATACTTAGAAAAAATATTTTCATTTCTGTTCGTTTCACTGCTCGTTGGGGAAAATAACTGATTAGATCGTCCAATACAAAGTGATATTGTATAGTACGATTAATTTAAAAATATGAATTTTAAAACTCTCCCCTGGTGTGTTTGTGTGCTCAATTAGTCAATTACAATCACACTCTCTCACACTCAAAAAAATGAAAAGTACAAAATTTAATTATAATAAACTTTAAACTGATCTTAATTTGAAGTCTTCAACAATCTTGAATATAATTTTTCAGAAATGTTAGTACACACAAGAGCAAAATAATTCTTTCAAATTATGTTTGGAGAAATAAAAATCAAATCAATAATATTTAGAATCATAAGAAATATACTAGTTGTAAGAATATCAAACATGCAAAACTAAGTAACAACTATCTCAACAATCTCCCCTCTTTTGATGATGGCAAAATAATTATTATTTGAATAAAATTAAAAATCCTAAGTTTCTCCTTAACTCCCACTAAATGAATAAGCATGTGAATATAAGAGAATTTCTATTAAGAACAAATAAAAAAAAAATATTTTTCATAAACTCATAAAATACTTCAAAAACTCACAAAACACTTCAAAGTTAAAACAGAAAAAAAATACAAACAAGTAATATTTCTCCACCTTTTTTGATAACAACAAAAAGAAAGAAGAAGAAAAATAAAAGAAATGTTAAGAAGTAATATGCAAAACCTTTGATAATTGATCTTGAAAGAGATTTATTTATAAATGCAATAACAAGATTAATGTCCATTAGTTAAAAATAAAGATTCAAATTATTTAAGTTAAAATATATCAAGGTCATGAAACATTCCATACGATTAGAAAAGAAAAAATATTGAAAAATTGACAAAATGAAGATTAATTAAAGTCAAATTCCAATACAAAATATAATTGAACATTATATTGATTTGAAATTGATGATTAAATGATAGAGGAAAGTACATTATCAATACACTTATTTGGCGATATTGCGTATCTTCTCAAATATTTGTGGAACACTTTGTGCATCTTTTTGTATTTGGCCTAATTTTGTGAATCTTATCAATTTGCAAACTATTCCGCATTCTTTTGATTTTTGTATACTTGTACATTTCTCCAATTTTTTTAATTGATCTTTCTAAAATAAATAATCTAAAGCTCAAACTTTTCTAAGTACAAAGATAATTATATTGAAAAGAGAAATAAAAAATAATAAGATATCAAAATTACAATAATAATATTAAAATTATGTATGCCTAAAAAGAACATGAGAGTGATAGTCTTAACTTGATCGAGTTATAAATTAACTTGTATTTTAAAAAATTAGATTTCCTAATGAAATTAATTTTTATACTTTTGTTCATATTATAATACTTTTTAGACCAATTAAGTTAGGATTATCATATATGCAAACTAACATTTCAAACAAAGATAAAAAATAACTAAATAAAGCAAGGCATTTTTTATTGATATCAAT
This sequence comes from Dendrobium catenatum, assembly GCF_001605985.2. Classification (NCBI taxonomy): domain Eukaryota; kingdom Viridiplantae; phylum Streptophyta; class Magnoliopsida; order Asparagales; family Orchidaceae; genus Dendrobium; species Dendrobium catenatum. The sequence goes on from NW_021319083.1 coordinate 32,678,295, forward strand.
ATGAAGATGATACAATGAACCACATTTGATATCAATACATCTATCTCAAATCATGAAAGAACACAATAACATCAAAGATCTGACACAAAATAAGTACAGAAAACAATAAATAAACATAAGTACAGAAACTACAAAAATCATCACATCACATCACTAAGGACTAGCAAAGACAATATACAAGAAGTACATCTATAAATCTGAGGGGCCCTAATCTGGAGGAGGTGGCTAGTTGAAGATAGAAAAATAGATATTCATCATAGCCATGTTGGTGTTGACCGAGTCAAACTAACATTGAATCCAACCCATATCCTACTGGTATTGTGCATCCTGCTGATTTAGATAAGTCTGAATTTGATCAAAGTGCTGATCAAAATGACTCTCCAGTCAGTCAAAGTGCTGGACCATCTACTGAAAGTCAGGTCCACGAGCAGGCATAGGTGGAGGTGCAGGTGCTCCCCCTTCTCCCTCAAAATTCTCACTTGTATCATCATCTCTCCCAAAAAGTGCTCAAAATGAAGCATAAGTGAAGTAGATAGGTAATTTAAGTAGAGGCTCAGGATGAACAAGACTGTACTTCTTCTCAAGGACATAGGTCACTTGGTGTCCAAAAGCAATATTCTTCTTCCTCTTATGTGAGATATGTCCAATCTCATAAAGGCCATAAATATATTCAATAATAAGTTGGGCTTCATCAATAGGTTGAACAATTATGATAAGGTAAGTAATAGTGGATAGAAGAGGAGTAATGTTAATGCGGTCACTAGCTTTAGGAATAATAGAGGTTTTAAGGATATGCTGAATGATCCTTGCATTTTGGTTTAAAGAAAAGACCCCAGGAAAATGACATACTTATTCAATCCCTCTAATAGCTTCATTTATTTTAATCCAGTCAAAATCATATATTGAAGTCAAAGTGTAGGCTTTAACTCCTTGAGTCCTTAAGTGCAAAATGATTCCCAAATCTTCCTTAGTGATTTCTACTTGCTTCTTCAGAACATAAGATATTATCCTACTTTGATCTGTACTAAAGGACATGTTGGCTAGAAAGTAGTGAAATATTTCCTTATTATAGGCATGAATCAGGGTCAGGATAAAAGTAAATTGAGTAGTGGCAAAAGAGGCATCACTTGAAAATGAATATCCTCTTAAAGAAGGATTCTAGAGGGTGTAATCTTGGCAGAGACAAACCTATAGAAAGACTTCTCATTTGCTTTAGATAGAAAGATGTCATCTGCACTCCTAGTAGATGAACCTTTAGTGAGTCTACCCCTTTTGCTAGAATTGGCCATTGCTAAGTTGAGAAGGATTGAAAGAGGCTATTAAAGTGAATGAAATTGATTTCTAAAGACCTCCTATTTAAAGAAAAATGATCTTTCGTATGTATGAAAATAGGTTCATACTGTACGATTGATGGTTTGTACATGACAAAATAAATTTTGTATGTATAAACGAATACGTTTGAAATGAAATGATTTTTCCTAATCACACAAGTAATAAGGCATCCTTTCATATAGGCTTTTTGACCATACAATCATATAGATGAATAGGTGTTCGTTCAGAATGATCGGTTATTTAAGATCATTTTAATGATGGTTAGATTCATCCTCCATATCGAATGACACGTGGTTTGTATGTATGAACTACAGGTTCGTGCGTACGATTAGTTATAATAACTGATTCTACCCTTATAACAGTCTATATATGTACATACGAAGTAATACAAATCATCCGAGATGATATAAATATCATATAGTATGATACGTATTAAAAAGCAAAAATATTACGCAATCAGTTCAAAATAATGATCGAAATGCTACAGAATTCGTACATGACAAAAATTATTTTATACAGTATGAATAAAATACTTAAAAAAATTCACAAGATCGATTAGAAATAGGAAACTCAATGTGAAAACATTTCAAAAACACAAACATAAATAAGCACATTAAATATAACAAATAGAAAACACACAAAGACACATATCAAATTTACATATAATTTTTAATTAAGCATTCAAATCAATTAAACCAAGCCTTGTTCTTAATGTACTAAAAGTATCAAAGGCTAGTGGTTTTGTAAAAATGTCTACAAGTTGATTTTCAATTGAAACATGGTTGAATTCATTTTCTCCTTTGGATACATGATCCCTTATGAAATGATGTCTTATGTCTATATGTTTGGTTATAGAATATTGAATAGGATTTTTTAAAATGCAAATAACACTAGTGTTATCACAATAAATTGGAACTATGCCTATTATAAATCCTAAGTAAATCAACTATTATTTCAACCAAAGAACTTGTGCCACACAATTTTCTAAGGCAATATATTCAGCTTCAGCAGTAGATAGGGCTACGAAATTCTATTTTCTACTGGACCAAAAAACTAAATAATTTCTAATAAATTGACAAGTTCCATATATACTTTTTCTATCAACCCAACAACCTAAAAAGTTCAAATCTGAATAACCAATTGTTTTAAATGAAGAGCTAAACTTAGGATACAAAATCCCTAAGTTCTGAGTTCCCAAGAGATATCTCAAAATCTTTTTCTCTGCTATCAAATGTGATTCTTTTAGATGTGATTGAAATCTAGCACACAAATAAACACTAAATAAAATATTGGGTCTGCTAATAGTCAACTAAAGTAAAGATCTAATTATTCTCCTAAATTTCTTTTGATTAACAGATTTTCCCTTTGGATCCTTATCTAACTACACTGAGGAGCTCAAAGGTGTACTAACAGGTTTAGCATTATTTATTTCATACTTTTTGAGGATGTTCTTAATATACTTTGACTGACTAAGAAATGTTCTTTCCTCAATTTGCTTAATGCTAAAAGCTAGAAAGAAACTCAAATCTCCCATTATATTCATCTCAAATTCACTAGTAATTATTTTTAAAAAATCATCACAAAGATTTTTATTTGTAGATCCAAAGATGATATCGTTAACATAAATTTGTACAATGAGTATATCGTCTCTCAATTTCTTCAAAAAGAGAGCGGTGTCTATACTTCTTTTTTCAAAAGATCTCTCAAGTAGGAAAGTGCTCAACCTCCAATACCAAGCCCTAGGTGCCTGTTTCAATTCATATAATGCATTTTTTAATTTAAAAACAAGATTTGGGAGTTTTGAATTTTCAAAACCTAGAGGTTATTTAACATAAACATTCTCTTAAATCACCCCATTCAAAAAGACACTTTCTACATCCATTTGAAATAATTTAAATCCTTTAAAACACGAAAAGGCTAACAAAACCCTAATTGCTTCAAATCTTGCTACAGGGGCAAAAGACTACACAAAATTAATCCAATCAATCTGATTATACCGCTTAGCCACAAATCTAGCCTCATTTCTAATGATAACTCCTGAGTTGTTCATTTTGTTTTTGAATGCCCACTTAGTTCTAATTATATTTTGATCCTTTGGCCTTGCAATTAATTCCCAAACATCATTTCTCACAAATTGATTTAATTCTTTTTGCATTGCGAAAATCTAGAATTCATCTGAAAGTGCTTGATTTTCATTTATGGGTTCTATCATTAAAATAAAGAAAGAATGATTGACTTCTTTACTTAGTCCATGCCTAGTCCTAACACCCTCACTAGGTTCACCTAAAATCAATTCCTTTTAGTGCTTTTTAAATAATTTCAAATCTCTATGCAACAAGTTTTTTATCTCTAACTTTTCATCCAAAACAATCTTCTCAATCTTTTAGGAGTTATTTTCTATCTCATCCTCTTTCAAATTTATCTCTTTCATAATTCCAGATTCATCAAGTACAACATGTGTGGTCTTCTCAACTACCAAGGTTCTTTTGTTAAATACTCTATAAGATTATACAATATTAGAGTATCAAAGAAAAATTCCTTCATCTGATTTTAGATCAAATTTTCCTAAGGTAGATTTTCCATTATTGTGTATGAACACCTTGCAACCAAAAACATACAAATGTGATAAATTAGGTGTTCTCCCCTTAAGAAGCACATAGGGTGTTTTATTCAATTTTGACCTAATGTTCACCTTATTCAGAGCATAACATACATTGCTAACCGCTTCAGCCCAAAAATATTTAGGAAGTGAATATTCTGTAAACATGGCTCGAGCAGCTTCAATTAATGTTTTATTCTTTTCAACTACCCCATTCTACTAAGGGGTTCTAGGTGCAGAAAAATTATGATCAATTCCTTTTTTTTTACAAAATCCTCAAAATTTTCATTTTCAAATTCACCGCCATGATCACTTTGGATTGTTAAATTCTCACATCCTAGTTTCCTCTGAATCCAAGTTAAAAAATCTTTAAACTCCTCAATTGATTCACTTTTATGATATAAGAATTTAATCCAAGTGAATTTAGAAAAGTCATATACTATCATAAATTTATATACCTTCCCACCTAGACTAACAGTTTCAACAGGTCCAAAATGATCCATATATAAAATCTCCAAAGGATTACTACTTCTAAGATCCTTATTGGAATGAAAAGAGGATTTCATCTATTTTCCTAATTGACATGCATCGCAGAGGTGGTTCTTAATAAATTCTAGTTTTTGTATACCTCTCACAAAATTATTTTGGGTAATTCTTCTAAGGTTTTTCATGCTAGAGTGACAAAGTCTCCTATGCCATAGCCATGACTCAACATAAATAGTTTTCAAACAAAAAGCATTATAAGTTTTTATATAATTTATATCAAGCATATAAATATTGTTTACCCTTAAACCATGCAAAACACCATTATCATTTAGGCTTAATATGCAGCTAATAGGAAAAGAATTTACACTGTATCATTTATCACATAGCTGATAAATATTCAAAAGATTATGCTTTAAGCCTTCTACAAGCAGTATATTTTCTATGAAAAAATTGTGCAAGTTTCTAATCATACCTGATCCAACCACTTTCTTAGTGGAGTTATCTCCAAGTGTAACCCTGATTCCACTTATGGCTTCCAGTGATATAAATTGCTTAGTATCTCTAGTCATATACTTTTAGCAACCACTATACAGGTATCAAATACTCTCACAAGGCCCTATATGAGAGCGTACCTGGAAAACTATCGAATGTTAGACATGGGAAACCAAACAAGTTTGGGTTCTCCTTTTAGCAAATTAAAGCTAGATGCATGTATGATATGTCTAGATTTATGCATCTTAGATTTCCACACTAAATGAGTTTTTCTATCTGAAGTACAAGTGTGTGCTATATGTCCAAACATGTCACAAGAATAACATTTAACTCCAGAAAATGGGTTTCCTAATTTTTTATAATTATTCTATCTCTTCTAGGGTTGTATAAATTTTGGATACAAAATAGGATTAGTAAAATCTTCAAGTGTTGGGGGTTTCCTATTTTCCTCGAGAGCTTGCACTTTCAATTTCAAAAATATATTTAAATCTTCTAGTATTTTCTTTTCAAAATTCAAATAATACTCTCTAATCTCAAAATCATCCTTAAAATCTTTGAATTCATTTTCCAATTTTGTATAAGATGTTTTTAAGATCTCATTCTCCTTATTTAAGTTATCAAATTCATCAAGTAAGCTCATGTGGTTGTTATCTATCAATGCATGATCTTTCCTAAGGATTTCGTATTCTCTTCGTAGTTCTTGTAATTTTAAATTCAAACTAGCATGTATTTTCATTAGCTTCATATATACATCATGAATCTTTTCAAAAACTTATAATAATTCAATATAGGTTAAGTCACATACCTCTTCTTGATCTAACTGATCAATATTATCGATCATTAAACACAAGTTGGTGACTTCCTCCTACTTTTTATTTTCTGATGAATCCAATGCTGAGTTTGCCTACAAAGCTATTTGGAATCTCTTCTTGCCCTTCTTCACATTTGGTTTCTACTCTACCTTCTTCTAGTTAGGAGTGGCTTTTAGGTTTGGGCAGTCTGACTTTATGTGTCAAGGCTTCCTGCATTTATAATAAATCACATCATTTGAAACCTTAGCATTCTTATCAAATTTACCACTACTCCACTGTTGTCGTCTCTTTTACCTCATGTTTAGAAATATTCTAAACTGTGCAGTCATTAAAGCATTGTGGTCCTCATTCTCAGGTTGCGATAGATCACTCTCTAACTCCTCCACTTTTAGTGTAATGTTCTTCTCCTTTTGTTGTTCACTGACATCAATCTTCCTTTGACTCACTATTTGATCATAGGCAATAGTGAACCAAGAAGATTATCAATAGACTAAACATTCAAATTTTTAGACTCTATAATTATAGTTATTTTAGCATCATATGCAGTAGGCAAACAAAAAAAAATCTTATTAACCATTTCAGTGTCTGTTAGTTCTCTACCCAATGCATGTAAAGAAGTGAAAATTTGAGTAAATCTTGTATACATTTCATAAATGGATTCATTTGATTTCATGTAAAATAATTCATAATCATGTAACATAATGTTTAGTCTAGATTGCTTTACTGCATTTGTCCCTTCATAAGTAATGCAGAGTCTATCCCATATGTCCTTTCAACTTTTATAAGTAGAAACCAGTATGTAGTCTTTTGACTTAAGTGCTTAAGAGAAACTGTTTAAAAACTTTGCATTTAGTTATGCTAATTCATGTTGTTCTACAGTCCAATCTACAAAGGGTGTTTTAACTCTAATACCATCAACTAATCTAGTTGGTTTTGTATACCCTACTTGAACTAAGATCCACATACAATAATCTAGTGACTGTAAAATTGTTGACATGCATGTTTTTCAAAAATCAAAAGGGATGTTGTCAAATAAAGGAGGTCTAGTGATCGAGTAACATTTTGGAGTGTTTTGGTTTCCAAATGTAGTTATGCTCATTATTTAAAAAGTAGTCCAAACTTATAATTTTAAAATAAAGCTATGATACCGCTTGTTAATTTTTATTGAATATTGATTAGGTTGTTAAACCTATACTAATGTCCTAAGGCTAACCAAGAGGGGGGGGGGGGGGGGGGGGGGGGGGGGGGGTGAATTAGTTATTTTAGAAATTTCTCTTAGTTTTTTAAAAAAATTGAAACCAGTTAATGATTCATAGCAAGTTAATTGGAATTTTGAAAGAAAATTTTTGAACCACATAATTACAAAAAACATACCCTAAGTAAGTAGTAGAAAATTAAATAACATGAATATTTATAGTGGTTTGGTCAAACATGACCTAAATCCACTTCCTGAAGACTCCCTCTTCAGGTATTGCACTATTACCAAAAGTGACTCTCCTTTTTCTCCCAAAGCAAGGCACAGAAGCCTTTACAAAAACTCTCTTCCATCAATCCTTGGTGTGGCAGAGAACCATCATCCTTGCACACCCTCCAAGCGTAGGCAGAGAACCTTCATCCTTTCATACCCTCCAAGTGTAGGCAGAGTACCTTCGGCTGTTTACACTCTTTAAGTGTCGGCAGAGAACCGTCGTCCTTTCACACCCTCCAAGTGTAGGTAGATTACCTTCAACTGTTCACACTCTCTAAGTATCGGTAGAGAACCGGATCTTATCCGAAGATCTTCTCATGAGTAATTTAGAAAAATAAAAAGAAGAGTGATAACCACAATTACAAAGAGATCCTTATATTTGAGTATCCTTGTGAAACCTTCATACTCCACTTACAAGAAATCTATCCCAAACACTCTCTCACACTCTCTCTTTCAATTGCCCTTAAAAAATCACATAGACAAGACTCTTTATCTCAATTTTTAATGGACCTTTTATACAGAAGACATGAAAAACCATCCAAAAACTATAAATTTCAATTTTTATCATGTACGATCGTATAGTATGATCATATGTTAGTATATACAAACAGTTCAAATACTATTACGTGAAAACATATTTTGAATCGATACAAAATCATTTCATACGTGTTCATCATCCAGTATGAACCATGTTCATCCAGGATGAATTAAAAATTTCATCTGTATGAAATGTCAGGACAAAATGATCGGGAATAGACCCAAGACGTTCATCCTTGTACGAAGGTGGGATCATCCTGTCTGATCCAAACTTTAGAATGGACCATAGATGTTCTTCCTTGTAAGAAGCTGGGATCATCCCGTAAAATCAAGACATAGAAAAAATATTTCGTGCGTGAACGAACCCGAGACATTCATCCTTGTATGAAATTGGGATCATCCCGTATGATCCATACTTGTGAATGCACCTAAGATGTTCATCCTTGTATGAAAAGAAATCATCCCGTATGATCTATACTTAAAAAAAAAAAAATTTTCATTTCTGTTTGTTTTATTACTCGTTGGGGAAAATAACTGATTAGATTGTCCCGTACGAAGTGATATCATATAGTATGATCAGTTTAAAAATATTAATTTTAAAACTCTCCCCTGGTGTGTGTGCGCTCAATTACTTAATTACAATTACACTCTCTAAAAATCAATAAAATGAAAAATACAGACTTCAATTACAATAAACTCTAAACTGATCTTGATTTGAATTCTTCAATAATTTAAAGTATGATTTTCCTAAAATGTTAGTACACATAAGAGCAAAATAATTATTCTAATATATGTTAAGAGAAATAATAATAAAATCAATAATATTTGAAATCATCAAAAACATACAAGTTGCAGGAATATCAAACATGCAAAAAAACTAAGTAGCAACTATATCAACAGAAGACTCTTGGAAGAAGATTTTCAAAGGAGGGCCAGTACTCTGCCATCAATAGGAGGGTGTGAAAAGATGACGGTACTCTACCGACATCAGGAGGGTGTGAAAGGATGATGCTACTTTACTGACACTAGGAGGGTGTGAAAGGATGCCGGTACTCTGTCGTCACTAAGAGTGTGAGAAAGGACAACTATTCTCTACCACACCAAGGTTTGGCGGAAGAGAGGATATTGTTAGGGCTTCTCCGCCTTGCTGTGGGAGAAAAAGAAGAGTCACTTTTGTATAGTACAATACCTGAAGAAGGAGTCTTCAAGGAGTGGATGTAGGTCTTGTTGGACCGAACTACTATAAATTTTTGTGTTTTTCTATATTTACTTTTTACTATTTTATTTTTTGCAAGTTAATTTTATGGTTAAAAATTTTATTTTGATAAAATTTTATTTTGCTTAAAAAATTATTAAATTAAATTTATGAAATTTTTAAGATAATATATAAATAAACACATAAATAAATACTATGAGCACATACTATGATATGAGTGATAAAAAGTGCATCAAACATTTATTAAAAATAAAACATGATTTTACATTAATATATATAATGAGTATTATCGTAACACATACATGTGATGCCTCGCAAAAGTGCTAAGTTTTAAGTATTGAACCAAACTTTAAATGAAAATGCAAAATGAAATAACATGAAAATGCTTCGTAATAAAATAAAAATAATAATCTCTCTCTCTCTCTCTCTCTCTCTCTCTCTCTCTCCCCCTCCCCTCTCTCTCTCTCTCTCTCTCTCTCTCTCTCTCTCAAGCCTACCCCTCAAAATCAAGGTCTACCTTATCTTCTTCCTCCTCATTATCTCTCTCTCTCTCGCTACCAAAAAAATGTTAGCACTCAGATGCAAAAGGAAACTCATAATACTCAAGCCTTTCAATAAATGGACTATTTCAGAACATTCCAATAAGAGCCTTATTATAATCAGATGTGCACTAAAAATATTTCTCTTATTGGTCTACAGTATAAGCAATCCACATTTTCATCTCAAATTGTTAGACTCGTGAATCTTAATGAGAATAGGTCACCTTCATATTTTTCCCACTCAAGTTTGCCACCTAATCACTTAAAGATTTATGATTTCTAGCACTCTTTCTGCTACTACGGCTCCTTGCCCCTCCAAAGACCTAGGCTCTTTAGGTAGGATCCCCAACTTCTCTATATGAATGCTTAAAATTCAATTATTTTCCCTTGGTGAGAGCCACTATGGGGAATAATTGTTCTCCATTTTTATCACCCCTCACTTCTATTGCTACACAAAGATAATATACTAAAGAAAGGTGGCATTAACCCACTGAAGTAGATCCCCTCATAATATACATAAGGGAAGATAGGATCAACTTTCCAATATTAATAGTGTAGCCTTTTTAAATGAAAATTTTTAGGAGGGCTCTATCCTTGGTTTCTTCAATAATATTCTTGTTAGGGAAAATTCAAGCATAGATGAAGTAGTGCTAGGCCTTGGAGTTTTGGGTAATATAGGATGTAGGGAAATTATTGATTTTCTCTTCTTTAGTCTTCCACCTAGCTTCATTATTTGTTCCTCAAAGTAAATCCAAAATTTTTTGAGAATTAAATAGTGCATGATTAAAAGAAAAATAATAATCAAATTCTATATATTATACTTTGAGGACTCTATTTATAGTGGAAGAGTTAAAAGGTACTCATCTCCCTCTCACATAATATTTAAAATTGAAAGCCTCTTTTTTGTTGGCAAAAAATTTACACACTAGCTTAATAATAACCACAAATGATTCTTCACATAAATGAGCCCAACTTATAGAAAAAATGGTTTGAAGGATTTGTTGGTTTAGGTTAAGAAAACCACACTCAAGGACCAAAGTTTTAGTGATTACCTACTATGTATATCTAGCTTTGGGTACCTCAAAGGATCTCTTCTTCCCTAATAAAGAGGTTTTGGGGGACATTGCTATAGAGAGAAGCTTAAGAATAGAGAAGGAAAAATGGAAGGAATATAAGGTGAAATGCAATTGAAAATGATATGATTATTTATAAACATCGAAGCACAACGACATTGTAATGTATGGTGCCATGATGCTTAATGCATGCACTAAATGACAAAATAATTAGATTCAAATGCTATAACTGTTCAGGCAATATGGCATAGTGGCTCTAGTTCTAAGAAATCAAAATGACTTTTCTAAAATTGGCCATCATGGTAGTGTTTCCATGTGTTAGCGTAGTAGCGGACATGTCAAGAGACTGCTATAATACTATCCTTACTGCTATGATTAAACTGATATGGCATGGTGGTGTTATTTCCAATGTTGCAATGTTATGATAGTTGGAGTTGTGGCGTTGAAATGAAATAATGCATTAATGACTAATGACTTAACTATTAAAGCAAAATGCAATACAATATAAAGAACAACTACACCAAATGCAATATAGATATGCAAATATAATATTATTAATAAAGTATGAATAGGTCTAATTATATAATTAATTCAATAACATAGTAAAATTATAAAAAAAATAAATTCTTCCTTAACAACAGCAACAAAAACTTGATGGGAGTGATGGAGTAACCTACAAAATTATGAAAATGATTTAGGGCTCTATAAATTCCTAAATAACACTTAGATTTTCTTTATATAAAACTTATAAAAAAAACTCCACTTAATATACACAAGTACATGTATTAAATCAAGTAATATAGTGATAGAGTACAATATCAATACCACGAGAAAGAATGTTTTCATATAAATACGAGTATTGTCTACTTCAACTACAATAATTATCCTACTCAATAAAAATAAGTTTTGTTGGAGATTCAATCACTTAATTTAAATTAAAAAATATTTAAATGAAATAATATTTGGATAAATTATTTTGGATTGATTGAATGTAGATACAACATGGTTCCTAATGACTCTATTTAATATTGATGTAATTTAGAGAATATGTATCATCGATTACTAAGCCAAGTGTGAAGAGAAAAAGGATAGATTAAACATTCCAACCTCAATACCAATCTAATCTACTATAGTTTATTATCATATGAGAATTTTAGAATAGTAAGTAAAGCATGTATCATTAAAATCCTTCAAGATAACTTATATAAATTTAATACATGATAAGAATTATGGTTATTTGCATCATATCTCAATCCAACATATTTGGTTGTGCCTCCTTTTCTATTCCTAGGTTTCACATTACACCTAATATTAACAACACATATGGCCACTATGTTCATTAAATGAAGACATGTAATATTAAAAATATCATCAGATTATTAATGAAAATAATTTATTAGTACTCTACATTCTATTTACATTATTAATCCAAAATTAAAGAATTTAAATAGACATAAAGAACAAGCGATAAAAATTCATTTTCTTTCATTGCATAAAAAATATAATATAATATAAAATATAAATATCACGTGATGGATTCAATGTCTCCTTTACAGTCCTTCAACTTATAGAATTATTTCCACAAACACGGCAAGCACTCTAATAGAATGTATCTATTACTTCACTAAATTTCCATAGTTGTCAATCTTAAGAATAAATCAAAGAAACACTATAAAGGCTAAAATTAAATAAGTGACTGAATTGTTCTACTAACCTTACTAACAGACTATTGTAAAAAATATACAAACAATAGATTCTAGCTTTACGGCTCTTGAGATACTTATAGCACGACTCCCATAAAATGAACTAATGCCAGTGTTGAAGGGTTTCCTTCATCGTGGCACTTGCTGGCATGGACCCACTTTTTAATGAATTGACACATCACTTAACTAGAAAATCATGATTTAAATTATTATAACTGAAGTGTCATGGCATTGTTGATTGTTGAGCACTACGATGTTCATATGGCACTCCCCTTGACTTAGCAGAGCTGGAATTTGGTGTCGCAACACTATGCAAATAAAGACTAGGCTTTGTGACACTCACACTTTCGCTATTGAGGTGCTGTCAAATAGATACTAGGCGCCACCATATCCATATTTGGGCTATCTTGTGGTGTCAATAATGGCGTTGTGGTAATATAGTGTTTGATGTCGTGACGTCGTATAATACTTTTTTTTTCATTTTTTGTATTGTCCTGCACAAATACAACTAAAATTATATATTTTCATTGATAAATTAATGCATAAAATTTAACATTATTTACACTTTTTAACAGGTAATTAAAAGATTACAAAATGTTAAACTAATCATACTATACAAACTCAATCATATAGGACAATATATTGAAATCTAAGTCCCTAATCACCAATCAAATTTAGACAAGTATTTTGCATTTTAATTTTTGAACTAATTATATAGTGCAAACATGTTCACAATGTATGATAATTAAAATCATGCCTAAATTAAACTATGTAAGTAGTTGTTGGTGGAATTTTGAAAACAAGTTTTGAAGAGCTTAGTTTTTCTTTTGGAATTTTGAAATTGAAATTAAATTCTAATTCTAAAATCAAATTATCCCACTAGAAAAGGTATACCACCTTGGAAGATGGAAATAAAATTTCAGGATGGGATTCAAATTTAGAAACAAAAATGTCATCTTGAATATTATGATTGGATGCTAAAGAGAACTTCATATGGCCCTGAAGGGCCAAAATAAAGTTCAACTAAATATCCGGTTATGATAATCAAGAAGGGTGATAGTTAAGTTCATATCCAAAGCTTTATTGTTGGAAGATATATCTCCCCAAAGGGAGAAAATATCATTGGATGATGATTATTCGAGTATATTAATAACGATCATTATTATTTTAATTTTTCCTTAAGAAATCAATTTAAATTTTGAAAAGATCAATTTTGGAAATCACATGTGTGTTGTCCTAAATCTTATAGGAGCGCGAGCACAAGACCTCATAGTTAATTACATCATAAGGAGACATAGTCTCCTACTATCTCGATTAAAATAATGGCAAAATTTTGTTAATGATTTTCAAGGAGTGATATCAAAAGGAGGTGAATTTTAGAATCTCAAAAGAGAATGGATCGAGGTTGAATAATTATTAACAGAATCAAGGGAAGAAAAGTAGGGGACACTTTGAGATTCCAGAACCATCTAAAAGTGTCATGACCTAATCTAAGTGTTGGGCTTTATATTTTGGATTGAAAAAAGGATTTAATTAAAGTTGATCATTTTATTAAAAATTTGGGATTATATTCCTGGAAGTTGGGGTCTTATAATTAGAGATCTGCCCCAGATCTTAGATCTAAATTTGGAAACTAGACCACAGTCGTTCGAATCTAACTAATATAGTGTATAACCTAGACTTCCCCAGCCTAGATTGGGGAGCCAGCTAACCACCTAATCAATTTACAATACATGAATCCATACTTTTTTATGAAAGAGTGGTAGGGACATTTTCCTTAAAGTCTTAGAGATCTGGGGCCGACATATGAAGATTTTCCTAATTATCCCCTTTGATTTATGTTGGGTGAAAAAATTCTAAGGACTAATGTAAATAAAATTTTGACTCTTTTATATGTGTTTCTAATGTAATGCATATTAGTCGATAACCTCGAATCAAATATGCTTGAAATTTAAAAACAGGCTTAAATTTTTTTTGGAAGACTGGGCTTCCCTAGGTCTGGCACCTCATCCTCATAGGTTAGATTATCTGGACTCTACCCGTAAGTGGGCAAGGGTCTAAAGAAAGGAAAGAAGAAGTGCAAAAATATGCATACAACCCTGGGATCGATCAACGACTAATTTCCTAGATTCATTATCTTTCTATGTTATTTTACTCCCTAAATTTTAAATTTTTTTATTATGAATATAAAACATTTCACACCCTTACAAATCTCATATATCTACATGAAAATAAAAGTGACACACAAACACCAAAAAACTAGAAAAAGCAGGCAATCCTAAAGGCAATCATATCAACACATCAAATATAAACAAATTAATTAATAAATGTCCATAGAAAAATTACCTTGCTTATTACAAAATAGGGTGTGTAGAAAGTAAAGTGCCCGACCACCACTGACAACAACTCAGATTTTAAACCTAATAGAGATAAAAGTGGTTTTGAGTGGGATACTCTTTGTCTTCAATTCTTCAGTGTTGTTCTCCTTCAGGCTCCTTGGATTCTTCATAGTAGGCTACCCAAATGGATAAGAGGGCTCTTTCTTTAAGGGGAATACCACTCTTTCCTCTTTGGGTAAGGAAGAAGTCATCCAAATTTGGATCTCTAAATAGAAATAGGCTACTCCCCTAAAGGGTGTTCTTTTTTGCTTTGGAATCCAACCTTTGGATCAATGTATACTAACTCAAAACTCCACTTTCACAATACTTAACTTTTGCATAAATTATATTAATTATGAAATAAAATTCTAGACTTTCCTGTAGGGTTATCCTAAGCATTTAATAAATCGAAAATATATTCACAAGAAGTTATATATATGTAAAAAAAAAAATACACTAGCCATGCTCTTTTTATTACTTTGGGGATTAGCAGCTGAAGCACCTATGCAAGCATATTTATAATTGATTTTTCTTAATCCCCCTTTTTAATGCCCTGCATGAGCATGGCCACCTGCAAGAAACTCAATGGCCATCTAGATCGTTCTTATCCTAAGGGAGTTTATATATTTATATATTAAGAATTTATTTAAATATATTTTAAGGGTTTAATAATTACTTTCTTTTTTTCACAGCGAGACCGTGAAGTTTATTTCACCTTCTTTGGGGCTAGGCTAATAACATCGTAGGCCTGGGTTAGCTAGCAATAATAAGGGTTGATTAAGTTAATTTAGTTAGTTAAAATTAAATATGAATTAATACAAAAGAAAATAGATTAGTTACTGATTTTAAAAGGTTAGTTGAGTATTTTAATAATCAAGTTAGAAAATTTTGAAATTTTAATGAATTAATAGATTTTAGGAATTATCTAAATGCATTAATTATGGGGTTAAAAGTTGATTTTTAAAATTAGAATGAAACTTGAAAGTTTTAGATTTTAATAAATACTAGACCTTATTATGAGTTGTTAGACTATTAGTACACTCAATTTGGAGTTTTCTATGAAAAGTTATGAATTTCAAAAGTTTTAACCCAATTTTGACCTAAGGTTGACCAAATTATTGACTTTTTGACATTGGCCAGATTTTTGAGATTTGATATTTTTAGAAAATACTATATTTTAATTAGATTCATTAGCCCTTGAGTTTGATTTATTTGAAATTTTTTTACAATTAGTTATGAATTTTGGAAATTAGGTTATTTTAGGATTTATTTAATTATCTTAAATAGGGGTCCTTTAATGATTTGAACTCAAACAAGTCCTAAACTTCTTGAAATCTACTTCAAATATCAGAAATGATCTAAGGAGAGATGAGCAAGAGTTTAAAATTTTTTTTGGGATTTTTTTTTAATTTTTTTAATTAATTAAAATTATTAAACCTTGATTTTGGTTAAAATTAAATTAAGGTGGATTTTAATGTTAAATTAAAAATGTTTTAATTTTTCACCGATTAAGGGTCTAATTAGGGTTAGTTATAGGTATTTTGAATAATTTTTAGAATTAACAAGAATTTTTAATGAATTAATGAAGCTCTAGGTTATTTCTAAAGGGGGGATTGTTTGGCTCCTAATTGGTGGACCAAATGGGCACCAAATCTAGTGAAATTTGGACCATGAGATCATCTAATCTCAGGGCCTAAATACAAAAAATTTGATCTTAAATGGAATCCTCTAAGCTGACTAACCAAGCCACCTAAGGTGATCTCTAAGTCACCTTAGAAAAATCCTAGGGAGCTATCCTTGGGTCGAATTAGGGCAAAATATCTGGCCCTAAACTCCTTATGCTACACATCATCATCACACTCAAAATCAGATCCTTATTCTCATTGGATAGATCATGGTTCCAATTTTAATTTAAGGGTCAAACCATGACCCTTAAATCAAAATTGGCATGATATTGCGCTTAGACATTTCAAACATTGGGGATAAAATTTGGACATGTCATGGACATGCCCAAGTCACTCTCCCAAGGTCCCAAGCTCTCGTTAGTTCAAATTAATTAATATATGCAATAATACATAAAATATTCAAATTAAAATTAAATTTTATAAATATGCAATCAGAGCTAGGACTATAGGGCTTATATAGATCTCTCTAAGATCTTTCTAATGAGCCTAAGCATACCTAATTTGGCTAAGTGGATTGAGAGATCTAAATTTTTAAAGTTTCCTATGATTTTTTGTGAAACTTAATCTCCAATTACCTAGTCAGTCGGTGCTTTATATGCGGTGCATCATGATTTGCAAGGCAATCATTAGCGGCTAACTGGATAAAAATCGGATTAACTGTAGCCATCAGATGGACAATCGGACGATCAGGATTAAAAAACTCCAAAACTACAGGATTTAATCCCACTGTTGATTGTAATCAATGGCTAGGATCATGTCTTCAACCTCCCGCATGAACCCGAAGCCGTAAAGTTATTCCGGTGTGATCCGAGCGATCCTGCCGTTGAACTTTGATGAAATTTCACAGGATGGTGAAAACCTTCAATCTAACGATGGAAATTTATTGGGGTGAAGATTTTCTTCATACTTGACCAGACTACATATCTAGGGAGCTAAGGATCAAAATATTACCTTAGAAAAAGTCTCAATAGATCATCTTCTCTATCAGGAAGCTTCAGGGGATGAAGGTGAGCAGGTCTCCTTCAGACCCCCAAACTGAAGGATGGACGGAGATACAACTTTAAGTGGAGTGCGAGATTCTTTCATCGGAGTTCGCTCGAACGAATTGATGAGAGTGTCTAGGACACTAGGGAATGAGAGAGGAGAGACAAGGGAGCTCTGAGGAATGTTTTTGAAAGCCTAAAAATGAATGATGCCCTATGGAATGAGCTTCCATATTCAGCTCACTCCCACGAGCTTGGATGGTCGGGATCGACTGGGTTAGGCTTTGGATGGGTGCCAGGTGGAAGAAGACATCCTCCTAGAGGGCTCATAAGCCTGAAGCTGATGAGCTCAGCCTTTGGAAGGCTTTGGGTAAGGATCAAAGCAAGGGGAGCACCGGATCTTGTACTCCATTGGTTTTATCTGCTGCCAGCTGGAGTCTGGGTCGAGGTGACCCGAAAAGAGTGATTGGGACATGTTGGACTCTAGAGTGAGCTCAATTGGACCTAGCGAGGTCCAATTTAATGGGAGAGCTCAAGTTGACCAAAACCTGCTCGATTTGGGTCAAATTGGGCTCGACCTAGGTAAGGCCATACTCTAGGCTTTATGTAAGAAGTGGGTCTGGGTCTGGTCCACGCAATGCAAGTGGCAATTAGGTTTAAACTGGCTTAAATTTAAAAGTGTCTCGGGTTAACCCAAATCTTCTCGGTTTGGGTCGAATTGGGCTCAAACTAGGTTAGATTAGACCCTGGGCTTGATGTGGGAAGAGGGTCTAGGTCTGTTCCACACAATGCAAGTGGAAATTTGGTTCAATTGATTCTGACATGGAAAAAGGCTCGGGTCCATGTGGTTTTGACCAGTTTGAGCTAGCTCAAAAGTTTGCCCAAGTCAACCTAAGGCTTGGGCTAGCTATGGAAGATGTGTTGGACCTAGGGCCATCTAATGGAAGTATTGGCTAGGTTCAATTGAGCTTAGGGTATGAGTTGGTTCAATCCCAAGTGGTTTTGGCCACTTTGGTTTAGCCTAACTCTTGACCCAAACTGATTCAATGGATGGGATGGCTAAGGGAGATGTATTGGGTCAAAGGAGACCCAATAACACCTTGGTTTGGATTCAATTTGACTAAGATTCAGAAATGGCTCAAAGAGGGCCTCTCTTTGGACACTTGGGTCAAGCCAAATGGCTGACCCAATTGAGCCCTAGACTTGGGTCTGAAAGGGGAGGTTCTTGGAGATCCAATGGTCCCATGAGTTTAAATAAGCCTTGAAAGGTTTTGATTAAAGAGTTTGAATGAAAGGAGTTGTATTGGAGATTTGGTCAAACTTGGTTAACTTGATCAACCAAGTTAACCCAAAACATAGAGTTGGGTCCATTGAATCCAATTTGATCACATAAACTTAATGGATAGGGTGTCAAAGTCTAGAGAGGTCATTTGGGTCAAAAAGCTTATTTCAGGTCTTAATGAGTTATTAGGTCAAACTAGGTTGACCTAATCAAATAGGTTGACTCAAGGTTTGGCGTTGGGTCTAATAGGTCCCAAATATTATTTGGAAATGATTAGATGAGATTTCAAAGATTGATGGGTTAAGTCAAGTTGAGTTTAGGCCAAAAGTCCAAAAATCCCCCCTTTAGAGCATTTTGGTCATTTTTGCCTCAGGTCAATTCTGGGTCAAATTGAATCCAAAAAAATGTAGATTAATGATTAACAAGTCAATATCAGGGTCTTGGAAGTGATCAAATGGTTTGGAGAGAGCTCCAAGGCCAAATCCCAATAGGTGATAGGTCTAGTGGCATGGGTTATAAATATTTAAAGGTTTTGCAACCTTTGGAACTGGATTTAGTTTTTGGGGTTAGAGTCCTCCAAATGAGCTCAAATATGGAGGGTTGGCACTAGAGACATGTCACATCAACATGGAATTAATAGACCATGAATCAGATGCCAATTGATTGGGTTTCAAGGTGATGGAAGAATCACCTAGAAAGGGTTTTAGGACCTAAGTCAGAAACCCTAGATTTTTTGTTTGAATTGAGCTAAGATCTAGATTGAACCTAAGGTCTGGGGACTAAGAAGATCCTAAGACCTAGAGTCAAAGAAAACCTAAAGTCCAAAGGGTTCTAGGGTCTAGAATTTAGGATGGGTTCAAAAATGGCCTTATATAAAAATGAGGACAACAAATGGACCCCTAATATGTGTAGTAGAAGGAACTTCTGCTGCACATATTGGCATTGATCGAATGATAAATTTGAATAGGATTTTAAAAATCTAATGAAGGGCATCTTCCAACCTTAGGTCTATAGGATGCTGATAAAAGACTTACATCTAATAGACAAAATAACTAGGAAACCATTGTGAAACCCTTGAAGAAAAAAAAATTGTGCTGTTTTTCGTTTGTACGAACCTGGTTAGTATGGGACGAACTGTCAGCACGAACTGAAGAAATTGTGAAGAAATCTATCATTTTCATTTGTATGAACCTGGAAGGGTCGGGACGAACCGTAAGTACGAACCGAGACAGAGAGTTTCATCCAGGGACGAAAATTTGGAATTTAGTTTTCGTCTGGACGATTTAATCCAGAGAAGATCGTCCCGGGACGATCGGGACATCGTCCGGGACGAACCTGCTTGATAAATATCTGAATAGTGCCGATTTTGAAGAGAGAGAAAACCGTGGAAAGAAGAAGAAAAGTGGATTTTTGGGCGACTTCCATCCATTTTTGTCCGTCGCCGTAGTTGGGAAAGTTGACCGACTCGAGGTAAGGCACATTCCGCCTTTCTCATTTTTCAGAAATGAGATTTTTGACGCATTTTCTGTTCCGACTTTCATTTCCGTTAGCAAATCCGTGGTATTATTTTCTTTTGACAAAGGTTTAACCCGTAACTTTTGGTATGTTTCTGAGATGATAATTGTGCACGTTTTGAGTGATTTCTTGAAGATTTTTATCAGATATTTTGGATTATATAGTGTTTTAATTGAACTGCAAATTATCAGAATGTTGAAAAATATTTTGTCAATACAATGAAAGTCTTATAATGTTGTTGTGGATGTTATGTGATAATTTGGTAAATTTCTGAATCTGTAAATTTTGTGTAAATTCCGTATACTGCCGTTATGCCGCTGGTTTTTCGTACGAATTCTGCTTTTGTCCTGAATTATACATTGAATGAATTGATTAATTGAATGCTATCAGAAGGGAGTTATAAGGGGCCGGAATCCTATGTGATTCCGTTGTCTTGGTCCGGGAAGGGAGACATAAGGGGAAGTTCTGAAATCTGAAATTCTGTATATCTATTCTGTTCTGGTGCTATAAGCACAAAAGGGAGCCATAAGGGGAAGTTCTGGTGCTATAAGCACAAGGGAGATATAAGGCGAAGTTCTAACATCTGGAAGGAAGTTCTGTTTTGAAATTATCTGTTCTGTAAAGCTGTAATGTGATTATTTCTGCTATGACTTCTGTACATTATTTGTTATTTTGTACGATCCTATCTGATCTGTGATTTAAAGCTTTATGATCTCTGATTTGAACTTGGATTTATATATGACTTCAGTTTTCCATATTCGATGTTTGATTTTTGATTGAGCTGTTATATGTTCTGTCTGTTATATGATTTTTGTACGATTGTTTGAATTCTGTACGGATACTTTTCTGATACGTTTTCTGATGTGAGTTTCTGATTATTTTGATTGGTGATTGATGTATTGCTGAGCTGTAAGCTCGTCCTTATTTTCTACGTGGTTTTCAGGTTCTGGGAAAGGAAAGGAGGTCTTGGACTAGACGTTCTGAGTCTGATCTATGATTAGGTACTTGATACTTTTGATTTTTATGCAGTCATGGCTTTTCTGTTCTATTCTTTCTGTCTGAAGCCATGGACTGTATTGTATATGATTATTTTGAGGAAAAAAAAGATAGATGAACCGTTCTACATTTTGATGTTTATAGTAGCTATGTGTTTTTCTGTCTGTTTAATACTTGGAAGAAAGTCTGAAACAAATTCCAAAGCTAGATCCTGGATTTTCAAAAGTTACATCGCGACCCGATGCGAGCGGGATTCGCCCCAATCGGGTTGGGTCGTGACAAACTTTAGTGGTATCTGAGCAATGATTTTGAAATTTGGATTGTAAGACAGAGCTATAGGAATTGATCTGTGAGTCTGTCTAGGGTAGTTTTGATTTGTTTGGATTTTTATTGTGTTGCTTTTGTTCTTAGTTTTTTGTGTGATCATGTATCTGCTAGACCCTGATATGACTGATGGGCAGAGTGCTAGTCAGGCAGCTCCGGTGAGTAGTACTGCCCTAGTGGTTGGTTCTGATACACTTTCTCAGTTTGCTGCATTGGTTGCTCAGATGATGAGCGAGACTCAGAGTAAAGCCTCTACTATTCGATCTGAGGATGTGGATAGACATCTACAAATGTTTATGAGATTGAAACCTCCGAGGTTTGAGGGCACTATTGAGCCCAGAGCAGTAGAAGAATGGTTGAGGAGGTTAGAGAAGACTTTCGACGGTATGCAGTATCCGTCGGACAGGAAGGTACCGTTGGAAGTTTTTTTGTTGGATGGGGAAGCAAAGCGCTGGTGGATAGGCCAGCAGGAGGAGAAATTCCAAGGGAAGCTAAATTCTTTGATTACTTGGGAAGAATTTTTTGAGGTATTCCGATTGTGGTTTGTACCCCCATCTGCACGACAACAGATGCAGGAGACTTTTCTGAGGCTAGTTCAGGGGAGCAGGACTGTGATGCAGTACGAGGCTGAGTTTACTGCCTTAGCCCGATATGCTCCATAGTTGGTAAGTACTTCTGCTGATAAGTGCAACAGATTTCTGAGGGGACTACGAGATAGTCTGAGGCAGCCTTTGGTATCATTTCATGTTTCCGATTTCTCTGAGTTTGTGGAGAGAGCTCGTCTGATCAAAAATAATTTGATGGCTACTATGCAGTGGTGGACTGCGAGTAGGAAGAGGTTCGGTTTTGGTGCTTCTAGTAGTGGTTCCTCTAGCAAGAGGAGATTTATTTCTAGAGACCCCAGGAGGAGTGGACAGTCGGGATCTACTATAGTTTCTGGTAGTGGAAGTACGACCAGTTCTGGATCTGTCAGTGGGGCACCAGTGTGCCAAAGTTGTGGATGACGACATTTTGGCCAGTGCTACAGGATGTCTGGTCAGTGCTTCAGATGTGGTCAGCCAGGACATCGGATTGCAGAGTGTCCACAGACTGGATTTGATAGATGATCTGAGTTTTGATCTGATAGTAGACCTGTTGGTTCAGCAGAAAGGCCAAGGACTGTTCCTCCACGTACTGTGACTGAAGGATCCTCTGGTAGAGATGGTGGGTTGAGTTCTATGGCACGGAGACCACCTACTGGTAGTCAGCGGGAGTCTAGTGGTTCAGTAGCTCCAGCTCCAGTTCAGCAATGAGTATACAATTTGAGTCAGCAGAAGGCTCGAGATGCTCCGGATATGGTGATAGGTATAATTTATATTTCTGATCATCCCTATCATGTTTTGTTTGATTCTGGAGCCAGTCACTCGTTTCTTTTTTAGCGCTATTTTGATGCTTTGCATCTGGATTCTATTTTGATACTGGTTTCTCTCTCTGTTAGTTTGCCGGCTGGAAGCAATTTAATCACCCAGAAGTTTTATTTCTGTGATATTAATATTTCTGGCAAGAAGTGGAAGTCAAGTTTGATTTAGTTGTCGATTTCCTCGTATGACGTGATTTTGGGTATGGATTGGCTGAGTCTGTATGAGGCTCAGATTGACTATTTGAAGAAACAAGTGAGCTTGCTTATGAATGGTGAGAGATGGGTATTTCAAGGATTATGAGGTGTTTTATCCTGTTTGATTTCTGTGATGTAAGTCAGAAGAATGTGAAAGAAGGGTTGCCCGGTATTTTTGGCTTCCATACGGGATATGAACCTAGATGTGGGTTCTGTTTCTGATATACCGATTGTACGGGAGTTTTTTGATGTATTTCCTGAGGAGTTGATTGGTTTGCCTCCTGATAGAGATGTTGAATTCTGTATTGATATTTTTCCAGGTACAACTCCAATATCAAAAGCTCCGTACAGGATAGCACCGAAGGAACTTTCTGAGTTGAAAGTTCTGCTCCAGGAGTTGGTGGATAGAGGATTTGTTCGTCCTAGTATTTCTCCTTGGGGAGCACCTGTATTGTTTGTGAAGAAGAAGGACGGAACACTCCGTATGTGTATTGATTATAGAGATTTGAATAAGGTCACGATCAAGAATAAGTATCCGTTACCACGGATTGATGACTTGTTTGATCAACTTTCTGGTTCTTCTGTATTTTTGAAGATTGATTTGAGATCTGGATAATATCAGGTGAAAGTGAAGGAAGCTGATGTGTTGAAGACAGCTTTCAGTACTCGGTACGGGCACTACGAGTTTTTGGTTATGCCATTTGGGGTATCCAATGCACCTGCTGTTTTCATGGATCTGATGAACAGAGTGTTCAAGGAGTATCTGGATCAGTTTGTGATCGTCTTCATAGACGATATTCTGGAGTATTCTGCTTCTGAGGAAGATCATGCTAGACACTTGGGCATTGTGTTGGAGACTTTGAGACAACATTAGTTGTATGCTAAGTTTTCCAAGTGTGAATTTTGGCTGAAGAGCATTTCTTTTCTAGGACATGAGGTGAGCGGTGAAGGTATTTCTGTTGATCCCCAGAAGATTCAAGCTGTTGCTGATTGGCCAAGGCCTACTACGGTATTTGAGGTACGTAGTTTCTTAGGCATGGCTGGATATTATAGGAAATTTGTGAAGGAATTTTCTCAGATTTCTACGCCTCTGACGAGACTGACTCAGAAGTCAGTAGCTTTTGTTTGGACACCAGAATATGAAGCCAGTTTTCAGATGTTGAAGGATTGTTTGACATCTGCTCCTGTGTTAGCACTTCTGTCAGGTACGAAAGGATTTCAGGTGTTCAGTGATGCTTCACTGAAAGGTTTGGGCTGTGTTCTGTTGCAGCATGGTCGAGTAATAGCTTATACTTCGAGACAGTTGAAACCACATGAAAAGAATTACCCGACGTATGATTTGGAATTGGCTGCAGTTGTTTTTGCTTTGAAGATATGGCGTCATTATTTGTATGGCGTCAGATGTGAGATCTTTATGGATCACAAGAGCTTAAAGTACATATTCACTCAGAAGGATCTGAATTTGAGGCAAAGAAGATGGCTTGAGTTGATCAAGGACTACGACCTGACAATTCAGTATCAGCATGGTAAGGGTAATGTGGTAGCAGATGCTTTGAGCAGGAAGTCTTATGGATTATCAGGTATTCAGCTCAGTTCTGATGACTATCTAATACGAGATATGAAAAGATTACAGTTAGATGTAATTTCCTCTACTGGTGCGGATTCTGTTGTTTTGACTCAGATGAACATTCAGTCTTCTCTAGAAGAAAGGATTCAGGAAGCTCAGAAGTCAGATTCTGATTACTTGAGGTTGATTACTCAGATTAAATCTGGTAAGAAACCTGAACTCCAAGTTTCTGATTCTGGTGTTATTTTTTATAAGAATAGACTGTGGATTCCTATATTTGGAGATTTGAGGAAAGAGATTCTATAAGAATCTCACCATTCAGGCTATACGACACATCCGGGAAGTGGTAAGATGTACGGAGATATGAAGAGTTTGTTCTGGTGGCCTAGAATGAAAAAGGATGTAGCAAATTTTGTTGCGATATGCGAAGCTTGTTAGTTAGTGAAGGCAGAGCATCAGCGACCAGGAGGTCTTTTGCAGTCGTTGCCTACCCCTGAGTGGAAATGGGAGGAGGTAACGATGGATTTTGCTATGGGTTTTTCACGATCAAGGCAAGGGCATGATGCCATGGGTGATTGTGGATCAATTGACGAAGTCTATACACTTTCTTTCGATATGGCAGATAAATCCGGTGGATAAGTTGGCACATAGATATATGAAGGAAATTGTTAGATTACATGATGTACCTAAAGTGATTGTTTCTAATCGAGATGGACGGTTTACTTCCAGACTTTGGAAGGGTATTCAACAAGGCTTGGGTACGATGTTGCATTTCAGCACGGCTTTTCATCCGCAGACTGACAGACAGTCTGAGAGGACTATTCAGGTATTGGAAGATCTTCTGAGGTTATGTGTTTTGGATTTTGGAGGAAGCTGGGAAGATCACATCCCTTTGATCGAATTTGCTTATAATAATAGTTTTCAGTCCAGTATTGGTATGGCACCTTATGAAGCTTTGTATGGCCGAAAGTGTAGAACTCCTTTGACTCTAACAGAGGTGGGCGATAGACAGGAAATGGGTGCTACTTTTGTGGATGAAACTGTTAAGAAAATCAATCTAATTAAAGAAAGATTGAAAGCTGCTCAAGATAGACAACAGAAGTATTACAATCAGAAGCACACATTTGTGGAATTTCAGGTTGGTGACTTTGTGTATGTCAAAGTCAGTCTGATGAAAGGTGTGAGCAGATTTGGTAGAGTGAGCAAGCTCAGTCCAAGGTATGTTGGACCTTTTGAAATCCTTGAAAGGATTGATAAATCTGCTTATAGATTGTTGTTAACTGATCAGATGTCTAATATGCATAATGTTTTTCACGTATCTTCTTTGAGAAAATGGATTGCTGACTCTGAAAAGAAACTTTCTACTGATGATGTCGAGATTCAAGAGAATTTGTAGTACCAAGAAGAACCGGAAAAGATTTTAGCCTCGGATGTGCGAAAATTGAGAAGTAAACAGATTCCTATGGTTAAAGTTCAGTGGAAGCATAGAACAACAAGGGAAGCTACTTGGGAAAAGGAATCGGACATGAGACTATTGTATTCGAATCTATTTTGATTCAATTTTGTTTTGGATCCGAATATGTTTTGTTTCAATTTTGTTTTGGAAATGTCGAGGACGACATTTTTTGTAAGGAGGGTAGATTGAGAAACCCTTGAAGAAAAAAAATATTATGTTATTTTTGTTGAGTCTAGTAATTAGGTTGTTAAGCCTAAGT
>NW_021319083.1:32704690-32708124 GCF_001605985.2 Dendrobium catenatum
AGAGAACCCTTCGTCCTTTCCACTTCCTATGGGGCAAAGAAACCCTTCGTCCTTCACACTCTCCTTGTAGCAGAGAACCCCTTCGTCCTTTCACCACTCTCCTAGTTGTGGCAGAGAACCCTTCAGTCCTTTTACACCTCCAAAGGTTTCGGCAAGAGACGATTCTCGCTTGACAGATCTTGCTACAGAATCTAGAAGAAGAAAGAAAAGAGTGAAGAATCCAAATCACAAGTAGAGACTCTTATACCTTTGAAATCCAAGTGAAGCCTTCTTTGCCTTCTATGGTAGAATCTCCCTTTGAATGCTCTCTTCACTTCTCTCCTTGGCTATTCTCTCAAGAGCCGAAAGATCAAATGGACAAAAGATGTCGGTAGGCATCTAATTTGGGCATTATACAAAAGACAAGCACAACATCGCCCAAAACGCAAGTTTTCAATTCGTGATAGTAGCAGCAATGAGATCGTCCATAGTCACTGAATCGTGGGTCTGGTCAGACTGAGAGTACTTCTTACTCACACGGATCTATGAGAGAACAGCACCCTATTTGAATATGTGTACGATGAAGTGTCTTCGTACAGTCTGAATCGTCCTGTACGAAGTAGTGTGTCCGTACGAACTCCAGGGTTATTGTACAAGGATCGAATCTTAAGAACTGCTGAAAACTGTCCTAAAGGTCGGTAGATGTAAAGAGAGAGATGAGACGTATTGGACGATAATTAATCTTCGTTCGAAAAATTTTACATAGAACCATCGTACTGCTACGATATTAATTCGTTCTGGAGCCAAAAAATGGTTTACAGAGAAACCAATCGTACTGTAACGATAATTAATTTCGTGACTGGACGAAAATTTGTAGAAGAACCGAAATTCGTAGCATGATCATATATGAATTGACGCTCTGGAACGCAAATCAATTTTATCAACGGCCAATCGACTGTCATGATAATTTAATTCGTCGTTATGGACGATCATTTTACAGAGAGCAAATCATACTGCACGATAATAATTTCGGTCTGGATGAAGAATTTACTACAGAGAAACAAGATCGTACTGTAGACGTAATTAATTTCACTGGACGAAGTAGACTTAGAAAATTTTTCGAGAGCAATTTTATTACCGGCTTCCAATATGCTCTTAGACCCGCTTCTTTGGTAGAGTAAGTGAAGGACTGTCTGATCGTCCCAGTAGAAACAAAATCGATAAATCGTGACGACAACACAATAATTCTAATATTGATCTCCTTGATTTTGGTGTGTAGAGTTTGATTTTCACTCAAGTTACACATCACTCCTTTCAGTCTTGATTTCTAAGCAAAGTGAAGCTTCAAAAATTTCAAGTAATCTCTATTCTTATTTGAAGCCTGTAGTCGGTGGTATCTTCCCTGAAATGTTAGTACACACAATGGAGCAAATAAGATAATTTCTTCCAAAATATTTAGGAAGATACTACACATTTTGAACAATAATGTTTGAATCATCAAAACTTTATAAGTGTCCCAAAAATTGTAAAAATGTAATGCATGCAAATATCAACTATCTTAACAGTTTTTCATATGTACGAAACTGGTTAGTACGGGACGAACCGTCAGTACGAACTGAAGAAATTGTGAAGAAATCTATCATTTTTGTCTGTACGAACCTGGAAGGGTCGGGACAAACCATCGGTATGAACCGAGACAGAGAGTTTCGTCCAGGGATGAAAATTTGGAATTTAATTTTCGTCTGGACAATTTGATCCAGAGAAGATAGTCCCGGGACGATCAGGACATTGTCCAGGATGAACCTGCTTGATATATATCTGAATAGTGCCGATTTTGAAGAGAGAGAAAGCTCAGGAGAGAGAAAACCGTGGAAAGAAGAAGAGAAGTGAATTTTTGGGCGACTTCCGTCCGTTTTCGTCCGTCGCCGTAGTTGGGAAAGTTGACCGACTCGAGGTAAGGCACATTCCACCTTTCTCAATTTTCCGAAACGAGATTTTCGACCCATTTTCTGTTCCGAATTTCATTTATGTTAGCGAATTTCTGGTATTATTTTCTTTTGACAAAGGTTTTACCGCATAAATTTTGGTATGTTTCTGAGATGATAATTGTGCATGTTTTGAGATTTTCTTGAAGATTTTTACCGGATATTTTTGATTCTACAGTGTTTTAATTGAACTGCAAATTATCAGGATGTTGAAAAATGTTTTGTCAGTACAATGAAAGTCTTATAATATTGTTGTGGAAGTTCTATGATAATTTGGTAAATTTTTGAATCTGTGAGTTTTGTGTAAATTTCGTATATTGTCGTTATGCCGCTGGTTTTTTGTATGACTTCTGCTTTTGTCCTGAATTGTATATTGAATGAATTGATTAATTGTATGCTATCAGAAGGGAGTTTTAAGGGGCCGGAATCCTATGTGATTCAGTTTTCTGGGTCCGGGAAGGGAGACATTAGGGGAAGTTCTGAAATCTGAAATTCTGTATATCTATTCTGTTCTGGTGCTATAAGCACAAAAGGGAGCCATAAGGGGAAGTTCTGGTGCTATAAGCACAAGGGAAATATAAGGGGAAGTTTTGACATCTGGAAGGAAGTTTTGTTCTGAAATTATCTGTTCTGCAAAGCTGTAATGTGATTATTTCTGCTATGACTTCTGTACGTTGTTGGTTATTCTCTACGATCCTATCTGATCTGTTATTTGAAGCTTTATGATATATGATTTGAACTTGGATTTAGATATGACTTCAGTTTTCCGTATCCGATGTTTGATTTATGATTGAGCTGTTATATGTTCTGTCTGTTATATGATTTCTGTACGATTGTTCGAATTCTGTACGGATACTTTTCTGATATGTTTTCTGATTATTTTGATTTGATTGATGTCTTGCTGAGCCGTAAGATCATCCTTATTTTCTACATGGTTTTCAGGTTCTGGGAAAGGGAAGGAGGTCTTGGACTAGACGTTCTGAGTCTGATCTGTGATTAGGTACTTGATACTTTTGATTTTTGTCCAGTCATGGCTTTTCTATTCTATTCTTTCTGTCTGAAGCCATGGATTGGATTGTATATGATTATTTTGAGAAAAGAAAACATAGATGAACCGTTCTGCATTTGGATGTTTATAGTAGCTCTGTGTTTTTTTGTCTGTTTAATACTTTGAAGAAAGTCTGAAACAAATTCCAAAGCTAGATCCTGGATTTTCGAAAGTTTCGTCGCGACCCGATGCTAGCGGGATCCGTCCCGATCGGGTTGGGTCATGACAACCATGGTAGGCATCAACTAACCATGGGTCTACAGGATGCTGATAGAAGGCTTACTCCTAATAGACAGATTAGCTGAGTTGATCATGTGGGGAAAAACCTTGCTCCACATAGAGGATTATGTTACAACTCGGGCTTCCGAGTTTATGATTTTGATGTTAACAAATAATATTTATTAATCTCTTATTTCTCCTAG